>NC_051422.1:34413800-34443800 GCF_015228065.2 Penaeus monodon | reverse complement strand
AAGCTGGGCAAAGGAATTGGTGAGTGAAAGGGTTAGGGTCGGGTATGTTAAGGAGTTAGATTAGATGAAGAATATGTATGCGTTTGAGGAAAGAGAATAGGTTGTTGAAGCAAAAAGTGTGGGATTCTGTAAGGATGTCTGATAGGTTGGGAGGTCGGTGAAGGGGGGATAGGTGGGGGAAAGCAGAGGTACGAGTTGTTTCAAAACGTGGGCATGGCAGTAGGATGTGTGGGATTGGAGTGTCTGGTGGTGTGTATTGACTTTATGAGAGTTAATCAGTTACATAAGGGATTCACGTGCGTAAGGAGGGAGTGGAAGGGATAGAGGGGATGGTGGGAGGGTTAATGTGGGCGGGGTTGGGGTCGGGGGGGGGATGGGCTGTGTTGGGAGGGGGTAGGAGGATAGGGTGTAGGGGGGATATCGTTAGGAGGAGGATGGATATCAGCAGTTACTTGGAGTGTAGAAGGAGCAGGAGTTGTAAGATTTGGAGGTTGAGTGTCAGTTTTCATTAGGTAATCTTGAATATTTTCAATGGTTTCTTCTTCTGAGTTGGTTCGGGAGTTTTGGGGGATAAAGGATTTCTTGTGAGGGGGGGAAGAGAGGACTGGTGTCTCAAGCATAGGAGCAAAGGAAGGTGGAGGTGATTGTGTGGTAGGGGAAGAGGGGGTGGAACGTTTGTTCTGTCTGTTACCGGTAGTGCGAGGAGGGAGAGGGGAAGGTGTTGGGATTGTAGTGGTGATTGAAGTATCTGTAGTAGAGATTGGAGTGTCTGGATTTAGGATGGCAAAAGAGTTTGACTGGGGAAGGTAGGAGGTAGAAGAGGGGGGGTTAGATGTAGGAGGGGTGGGTTTAGGAGAATTGGTAGAATGAGCAGTATTACTGGAGTAAGGAGTAAGAGAGAAACCACGTCGACGTGCTTCTTGTCTGGCTTCACGTAGTGTGAGTCCAAGTTTGAATCTGAGAGTTGCTACCTCAGACTCAAATTTATAGGTGGGACAACCCCTATAAAATACATTATGGGGGCCGCCACAGTTGGCACATGTGCGTGATTGTGCAGGGCAGTTAGATCGGGTATGGCCAGGTTGGGCACATAGTGGGCATCTGGCTGTGGAACGGCAATGTTTGGCTGGGTGTCCTAGACGCCAACAATTTTGGCACTGACGTGGAGGGGGTTGGTATGGACGAACAGGGAGGGATTCTCCTCCTATGTAGACGTTAAAGGGAAGGTCATGCCTACGGAAGGTAATTTTGGCTATGTTAGTGGGTTTCTTTCGATGACCTCTGGGGGGAATGGAGTAGCATTGTACTGATGTTGCATCATAGTCTGTGAGACAGGCAAGTAGATCTTCTCCACAATCTGACCAATCTTTGTCATAGATTGGGCAATTTGCTGGGGAGATTGAAACTGTTCCGGTGCAAGTATTGAGGGTTGGATGGGGTTCTGCAAGGATGGGGTTACCATATAGGTCTGTTAGTTTTGTTAATGCTATAGCTTGGTTTCGGATGTTACTGTGACAAGACGGGAGCGGTCGGGTCGGCTACGGAAAGAGACTTTACCTACTTGTTTTTGGAGACATTGTTGGAAGAGAAGGGTGTTGTCAGAGTAGGGAGCTGTGGGAGGGATCACGAAAAATCGGTCCCATTTGGCTGCGCTGAAGAGGGTATTCAAAATTGTTGTAGAGATAGGGGTAGTAGAAGGGCGGGGGCGTGACGAAGATGGAGTAGTGTTAAGGGAGGTAGTGTTATGGGGAGGTGGGCAATAAGGCTGTAAGGTATTAATAAGGGAGGATGGGGTGGTTGATGTTGGAGGTTGTGGGGGTAGAGGTGTTGAAGTTGAGATTGCTGGGAGAGTGGAAATGTTCCTTAAGGGTTGATTGTTGGCTACTGTACTAGTAGGTATTGATGAGGCTAGTAGGTATCCCCCATCCTGGACTGCAACCCCTCTCCCCCTTATCCTCCTCACCCTCGTTTCCCTTAGTCTCCCCTACCTCCCTTTTACCCTCTTCTCCTATCCTTCGTCTCTCCTAAAGACTCTAGTTCTCTTGTTCTCACTACTTCGCTCATCTCTTTCGTTCCCTTTCCTTTAATTTCCCCTTTCCCTTTCTACGATGCTGGTCTCGTTTTCTCTCATTTCTTATTCACTCCTTTCGCTCATTTCTTTCATCTCCATCTCTCGGCTCCCTTTAATTTCTCTCCTTTTCGTCCTTTTCCTTGAGCTTTCGTCCTCACACCTACCCCCTATCCCCTACCCTAATACCCTACCTGTCCCCTCGACACCCTTGACACCTGAATCCCGAATCCTGAATCCTGAATCCCGAACCCCGAACCGAACCTGGGTAATCCAGCGGGCGGCGCTCAAACACGCTGGAGATGATTTCCCGCCCACACAACCTACTCAACACTTTTTACTGCCAAATCATGTATTGTTTAATAACAAAATGTGTGTAAATAAATTTGTCGTTTCCCGAGTTTCCTCTTGAGCTTCGAACGATTCGACCCCGTAGGTGGCGAATAAGCCTTAACGGATGTAGTTATTTGCGAGTTTTTATCGCCCCTTTTACTAGTAAGGTCTTATTTTTTTTTAGAGGGGGATCTAAATGTTTTTCTTTTTTTTTACCCATGCATTTCCTTTTATCTATGATTACAAGGTTTTTAGGATTTTAACACCGAATCCCCCCCCCCTTTTATGTTACAGAATGTTTTTAAAAGTTATTTTGGGATTTTTATATTTTAAAATTGCTTAAATACTAAATTTTATTTATTATCGTTTTATCTACCTTACGTAATTGGTTTATAGCTCTAAACATTTTATTTTTGTTTTTTCCTGTTTTTATAGTCGGCTGCCACGTCACCATCTTAATAATTTATAATCTGAAGTATTGGAGGCTCACAGAGGACACTAGGGATGTTTCATGTATCAATACAAGATTTTCCCTGATTTTAGTTATTGTTTTACATGTTTAATGTACGGTTTTATTTATCTTTCTTACTATGTTTTTACCGTTCGGTTTTACTGTTTTATTATAAGCTTTAATATTTTTTGTTATCCTTAATCCTTTTACTTCTGTTTATTTGTTAAAAAAAAAATGTTAAGAATGTTCATGTTAACTTTGTATAAATGTTTGTTAAAATAACTGTTTGCCACGATGACGTGGCGAAGTGTATATAAACCTCAGAAAAATAAACCCATAGGGGAGTTGTCTCTGGACTCGGTGTTTGTGTGTACCCCTGGATTACCCTATACTGTGGCGTCGCTGGAGCAGCAAGGACAAGGTTGTGTTTGAGCCATTTTTACATGCCAGTTAAAATATTGCTGGACGTGGGCATTTTAACGCAAAGTTTACGAGTTTTATATTGGCCAGCACCAGCCAGAGATACCCTAACTGAAGTAATTTTTATGTATTCGTTCCCTCAGAACGAGCTTTATCCCTTTTTTTTATCGTATTTATATTTTTACTTTACCTGTGGTGTTTTGCTTTTATTTTATTTTACATTTTTTCACATATGTCAAGAACAACACAACCAGGCCCATTTTCATAAGGGATGTGTACCTGGGGCATGGGACAGTGTCTCCACACAGGGTAAGTGAACGGGCCCCCTCCCTCCTTCTTTCGGCCCTAAGCCGCCATCCGCCGCTTGGGTGGATGATACTTCGGGCTTCCCCTCGACAGAAAGCCTTACAGGGTAGTTATTGCAGTGTTCAGAGCCGTGGTCAAAGGAGAGCCTGGGGTCAGGGAATCTGGTGGGTTTACACACACACACACACACACACACACACACACACACACACACACACACACACACACACACACACACACACACACACACACACTTGCCCTGCGTTACCTTGGGCAACTCGCAGCGCTACGAAGTGCACAATTTCAACGGAACGGCCAAGAGGTGGAGCGCCTAGCAGACGACGCGTACATTGTTTACAAACAGAGCTTTTAAGATAATTGAAACCTAGTGAGAACTTCTTAACTGGTATTTAACTTTTTTTTTCTTGCTTTTTTTCCTTCAGCGAAGCAAAGGGTGTTAAATGCGGAGGAACATGAGAGCATGATTTCTGACTTGTAAGCGTAGCTGCTGGACTGTTAAGGGAAAATGTGATATGTAAAGATAAAAAGATTACTTTTATAAATACTAGCATAAATAAAAGGCATAGTAAATGTGTTTAAACACGAAATTTAAAATGCAAAAAGCTCGTGTGTGTCAATGCCTACATCTGAGCGCTACCGTAGCATTACCTGCTCACCTCCAGCCGCCAACAAACCGACAATCCTCCAGTAAGCCTCCAGGCTAGTACATTGGTAACGTGTCGGCCTCTCATCCGAGGGGTCGGCGGTTCGCGCCCCGCCCAGGCGCGAGAAGTTGCAATTGTCGCCCGGAGGTCACGCCGGTGGCTGGCACCACGGCGGGTAAGGACTAGGTTCAGCCGAGTCAGCACCTGCTGACACACGTGAGCGAGTCGGCATTAGCCGGGCTCCCCTCATGGCATAGCCCGGGCGAGGCTAAGCTTCGCATATCGGACTTATCCTTATCCCTCCCAGTAACCGTGCCCCCCCCCCCCGACGCTGACGGTCATGGGTCGCCGGCGGCAGGGCGTCCGGCGCCCAAGGGACAGCCCTGTCCGCCCCTCGTCTCCTGCTCCCTCTTGCCCTTCCCCTCGCCTGACCCTTTTTCCTCCTCTCCCCTCGCCCTTTCTTATCAGCGTCGGACCATTACCTTTGATTACTTCCGTGTGCGCGTCGCACGCCCTCGCGCCGCTGCGGCCGCGTCGCCCTGCTGCAGGAAGACCAAGGCCTCGTGTCTATATAAATGGAATATACTTTTTTTCTAAAAAAAATTGAGCAAATCCTCTGATTGTTGAATTAAAGGGGTTGTTGTGAAGTTGAACAGTTTAAGAAGGCTTGTAATCACACTGATTCTTGAGAAACTTTATTGTTTGATTTTTTTCATATTTTTTAACATTTGAAGTGTATCTGATTTTCACTGAACATATAATTCTTTAATTTTATGTAAAATTATCCTTTTCGATTCAGCTATTTCTAGTCAGTTATTGTCTGAAATGGTCTTGGCAAAGACGGACGGGTTTGTATTGTCTTCGAATAGGTTTTTGGTGATTCTTCTAGATGTGGCTGTCTAGATAATCTCACATTTGTATATTAGGTATGCTGTAAGCCTTTGACACCGTAAGTCACGGTATCGTTATGCTTATCAGGAATAAACTGAAGGTAAACATGAACATTGGTGGAACTCATGACTCACTGTTAGACCCCCTGCGTTCACTTGGGCAAAACGCGTGGCGAGGCAAAACCAAGTGAGCAGTCGACCTCACAAAACGTTCCGTGAGGCGCGGCGTGGCCAATGGGGGGGGGGGTTAGTTCGCTTCGCCTCGCGGTCGTTTGAAAACAACTAAAATGGTCGCCTCAAAAGTACATTTTTTTTTCTTTTGAACTGCAACATACATATATTATTTTTGCCTTACTACCTTTGTTAGTCAGTAATGTGTGTGTAATATGTGGAAGTCTTGTACATTGGCTTCGAGCCTTTATTAGTATCAATCAGAAAAGCAATTCATCTCTCGCGACAAGTCTCAATGGCAAGGGCAGTTTGTTTACGATAATCAGCTGATCGGTGCATTAAGCGGCGAAACCGTTCGCTTATACTATTTTCTTTCCTCACAAATGTATGTTATTGTTGTTATTAAAATTATTCACCTTGTTATTAGACATTTAACTCTTGTGTACAAAAAAAAAAAAAAAAAAAAAAAAAAAACTAGCCAATTTCACTGATATTTCTAACAGCAATTTAATCTTTAGATTCCGATGAAAGATATAGAATTTGGAAGTAACCTTTTTGCAGATTCTGAATATCCATTGTCAAAACTACTGTAAAGCATTATCACTACATTCAAGAATAACTTAAGAAAGCGAAAGAACTGAATGAAATTATTTATACCTCAACTGTGGAGTTTGTTGAAACGATTAGTATTATTATAACTCATATATTCACAGAGGTTACTATAACAGTATATATACATACATATATGCGTAAGAAATATATTTATATATATACACATATGTATATATACCTATATACGCATATATATATATAATATAATATTATATATATATATATATACACAAACACACACACACACACACAAACACACACACACACAAACACACACCACACACACACACACACACACACAACACACACACACACATGTATATACACACACACACACACACACACACACACACACACACACACACACATATATATGCATATATATTTTGCATCTTATCGTATCTACCGAGGAATAAGCCCCGTGTCCGAATCAGCCAAATGGATCTTTCCCAGTGATCAAAGGCATTTATTTATCTAATTAATTGAATTATATCAACAAATGAAGATGCACAGCATTTTCCTGATATTGTTGAACAGGTAGGGTTATGTCATATAAGTAAAGTTTGATTCTGAAGATTTTATCTCACCGAAGTAAATTGACTCGAACACGTTGGAAATTCTTACCATGTCGTTCCACGATGTTTTTACCCATATCGAGTGAAAATGTATTTTGATGTACTGCTTAAAAGGCAAAAGACATATATTATGCACATTTATAATAAAAGTTTGTATCAAGAAACACACGGGCGATTCGTAATTAATGAAAATATATCTGAGACTACGGGGAAATTTTATCGTAAAACATTGTGCTCTGATTGGCTGGCCGGAGTGTATCAGGGTAGAGACATACACTTTGAGAAAAATCGAAAAGATCTTCCAATAGGTTCAAAAAATGTGCGTGTAAAGGGCAGGAAAATGTATCAAAGTGTTAGGGGTTTCGGAAATGCATAAAAGCCTTATATGTTATATGTATATTTTATATGTGTATATATATGTGTATATATTTATATTTATATAAAATATTATATATATATATATATATATGTGGGTGTGTGTGTGGGGATATATATACCCATATATGGATATATATACATATCATATGTATATACATGTATATGTATTTATACATATATGTATATATCATACATATACATATTATGTATATGTATATACATATATATGTTATATACATATACATGTATATTATATAAATATATGGGTATATATCCACAACACATACACACACACACACACACACACACACACACACACAACACACCACACACACACACACACACACACACACATATACTACATTTTATATTTTATATAATAAATATTATATATATATATATATAATATATATTTTATATAATATATAAACATATAAGGCTTTTATGCAGCATTTCCGAAACCCCTAACACTTTGATACATATGAATCTACATGTGTGTATTTATACACACATGTAGATGGATATATATATATATATATATATATATTATATATATAATATAATATATATATAAACATAGGGCCCTTTTTTTTAGCATCTTCGAACCCTTATAATTAAGTACACGTGTGTCCTTTATACGCACATTATTGGAACCTGTTGAAACATCTTTTCGGTTTGTATGCCTTAACCTTTATGTGTAATGTAATGTAATGTAATGCACTCCTGCCCAACTAATCAGTGCGCGACAATTTTCAGATATATTTCACATAGTCTCAGATAAGGAGCTATATTTTCATTAATTGCGAGCCACATCGTATGTTACTTGATACAAAATCATTGAGGTGCATAAATGTATCTGCGTATTTTTATCATCAAATACTCGTTCATTTTTTATGGGTAAATTTTAAAGTAAATCTGACGGTTGGGGGAACGACATGGTAAGAATTCCGAAAGTGTCGGAAACATGTGACGTGGAATAAGGTCTTCAAAATCATTCTGTACTTCTATGATATAAGGTTCCAGGATAAAAATTATCAAAGAAAAGACTGTGTATCTTGATTTGCTGATACAACTAAAACTAAAGACAAGTAAATGCCTGTAAAAACTGGAATAAACCAGTTGTCTGAGACAAGAGGACGCGGTGGATGCGATAAGATGCAAACATACTTCCACTTTCTATTTTAAGAACAACGGATCAATAAGAAAAGAATCAAGTGTTTTGTTTGCATCTGAGAAATTATTTTGCAAGTTCCAGCCTAGCGAAGAGAAAGATAGTGTCTGTAAACAACGCAAGTTTGAGAGGTCGGGCGTTGTTTTTCATTTTATTTGAAGCTTCCACTGTGTTGCTTGTTATAAAAAAAAAAAAAAAAAATGGCGCTTATTAATGACGTTTTTGCTTTTCCCTTGGCTTATTAGTGAAATTAAGAAAAATAACCTTGTATGTCAGTACAAAATTTGATGATAACGGTCTCTCTAGTGACTACGATGCACCACTAAACAATGTATCAAAGATCTCACAATAAAGCCTCGACACTCGGTGCGACTCCTTCCGCCCAGGATGCTATGAAGAGGATTTATTTATTTATTTATTTATATATATAGACAGACAGACAAATTATTAAAAAAAACGAAGAAAGAGAGTAAAGAGAGGACGAGCGAGGCACAATTAATTAGCCACAAACAACCAGTTCAGTGATTCCCCTCTTTGCCCCCCCCCCCTCTGGACTTTTCTTTCCTTCCCTTTCTCTTTTCTCTCTCTCTCTCTCTCTCTCTCTCTCTCTCTCTCTCTCTCTCTCTCGCTAGCCTTCCTCTCTTTTTCTTCTTTTTTTATTCCGTTCTCTCTGTCGCCACCTCTCTACTCTCTCGCTCTCTATGCCTTGTTTCTTCCTCTCACCTTCCCCCTCTCCTGTCTCTCTATCTGTATATCTATCTCCTTCCCCCTCTCCCTCTCCCTCCCCCTCCCACTCCCCCTCCCCCTCCCTCCCTCTGTAGTGAACGACTTGGTCCCATCTAGTCGTCTCACTCCAGGAGGTATCCCTTTTGAAACATCTCTCACCTCCAACTCTCCCACAGGCTAAAACATTACCACGCAACTGGAAAAGGGCGAACTTGGGGTGGCAACACTCTCCTGGTGGAGTCGCCGCGTGGCGACGTTTTGCCCTGCAACGTAGCTAAGAAAAACGGAAGCCGCGGTTTTACGTTGCCTGAACCTGCACTATACCTCCCTCCAGTATGGCAACCGAAATCGCGATCGCCATCCCTCCAGTGAAGCTCGAGGCGCAAGGATTTATCTCGCCAGTGAGGAGGTTGCGCGAAACGGTGTTGCCACGGACCGCTGTTTTTTTTTTTTTTTTTTTTTTTTTTTAAATAAATATATAAAATGTTTGTAATTGGATGGCACCAGTCTCTCTCAACCACAAGACTATGATATAGAGAATTTTATTCATTTTTACATTTTTAAATGGTTAATGGTTAATGTGCTAGACATCTAAGGTCATGTAGCACTATAGTTAATGTTAGGGAAGGGTGGTTGAGTTAGTGATAAGTTGTCTAAGCTGGGCAAAGGAATTGGTGAGTGAAAGGGTTAGGGTCGGGTATGGTAAGGAGTTAGATTAGATGAAGAATATGTATGCGTTTGAGGAAAGAGAATAGGTTGTTGAAGCAAAAAGTGTGGGATTCTGTAAGGATGTCTGATAGGTTGGGAGGTCGGTGAAGGGGGGATAGGTGGGGGAAAGCAGAGGTACGAGTTGTTTCAAAACGTGGGCATGGCAGTAGGATGTGTGGGATTGGAGTGTCTGGTGGTGTGTATTGACTTTATGAGAGTTAATCAGTTACATAAGGGATTCACGTGCGTAAGGAGGGAGTGGAAGGGATAGAGGGGATGGTGGGAGGGTTAATGTGGGCGGGGTTGGGGTCGGGGGGGATGGGCTGTGTTGGGAGGGGGTAGGAGGATAGGGTGTAGGGGGGATATCGTTAGGAGGAGGATGGATATCAGCAGTTACTTGGAGTGTGGAAGGAGCAGGAGTTGTAAGATTTGGAGGTTGAGTGTCAGTTTTCATTAGGTAATCTTGAATATTTTCAATGGTTTCTTCTTCTGAGTTGGTTCGGGAGTTTTGGGGATAAAGGATTTCTTGTGAGGGGGGAAGAGAGGACTGGTGTCTCAAGCACAGGGGCAAAGGAAGGTGGAGGTGATTGTGTGGTAGGGGAAGAGGGGGTGGAACGTTTGTTCTGTCTGTTACGGGTAGTGCGAGGAGGGAGAGGGGAAGGTGTTGGGATTGTAGTGGTGATTGAAGTATCTGTAGTAGAGATTGGAGTGTCTGGATTTAGGATGGCAAAAGAGTTTGACTGGGGAAGGTAGGAGGTAGAAGAGGGGGGTTAGATGTAGGAGGGGTGGGTTTAGGAGAATTGGTAGAATGAGCAGTATTACTGGAGTAAGGAGTAAGGGAGAAACCACGTCGACGTGCTTCTTGTCTGGCTTCACGTAGTGTGAGTCCAAGTTTGAATCTGAGAGTTGCTACCTCAGACTCAAATTTATAGGTGGGACAACCCCTATAAAATACATTATGGGGGCCGCCACAGTTGGCACATGTGCGTGATTGTGCAGGGCAGTTAGATCGGGTATGGCCAGGTTGGGCACATAGTGGGCATCTGGCTGTGGAACGGCAATGTTTGGCTGGGTGTCCTAGACGCCAACAATTTTGGCACTGACGTGGAGGGGGTTGGTATGGACGAACAGGGAGGGATTCTCCTCCTATGTAGACGTTAAAGGGAAGGTCATGTCTACAGAAGGTAATTTTGGCTATGTTAGTGGGTTTCTTTCGATGACCTCTGGGGGGAATGGAGTAGCATTGTACTGATGTTGCATCATAGTCTGTGAGACAGGCAAGTAGATCTCCACAATCTGACCAATCTTTGTCATAGACTGGGCAATTTGCTGGGGAGATTGAAACTGTTCCGGTGCAAGTATTGAGGGTTGGATGGGGTTCTGCAAGGATGGGGTTACCATATAGGTCAGTTAGTTTTGTTAATGCTATAGCTTGGTTTTCGGATGTTACTATGACAAGACGGGAGCGGTCGGGTCGGCTACGGAAAGAGACTTTACCTACTTGTTTTTGGAGACATTGTTGGAAGAGAAGGGTGTTGTCAGAGTAGGGAGCTGTGGGAGGGATCACGAAAAATCGGTCCCATTTGGCTGCGCTGAAGAGGGTATTCAAAATTGTTGTAGAGATAGGGGTAGTAGAAGGGCGGGGCGTGACGAAGATGGAGTAGTGTTAAGGGAGGTAGTGTTATGGGGAGGTGGGCAATAAGGCTGTAAGGTATTAATAAGGGAGGATGGGGTGGTTGATGTTGGAGGTTGTGGGGGTAGAGGTGTTGAAGTTGAGATTGCTGGGAGAGTGGAAATGTTCCTTAAGGTTGATTGTTGGCTACTGTACTAGTAGGTATTGATGAGGGGGTAGTTATTGCAGTGTTCGGAGCCGTGGTCAAAGGAGAGCCTGGGGTCAGGGAATCTGGTGGGTTTACATCGTTGGGGCTATTTGATAAAGGGGCAAGCCTCATTGCCCCTAATAGTGGGGATAAGTTTTCATTACTGGCCATGGTAAGCCTGGATTATGTTGGGGATAAAAACAGTCCACCCCTCAGGGTCCCCTTGAGGGGTAAGGGCTAGATAACTAAATCAGGGGAATACCGTGCCCATGGCTCCCTCAGGCCGTTCAGGACTGGCACAAAGTCAGCCTTTCATCCTTTCAGCACGGCTCTCACACCTTAGGAGGTGGATAGCAGAAGGGTTTGGTGAAGGGACAGAAACGAAAAGTGGGAAGGAAAATAAAGACCATGCAAAATTAGTTGAGTCGAGGGCTGAGTCCCAAGGTTGGGGAGTTCCCCATCATTGGGTCCCAGTCTCCGCCTCTTAAGCCCCCCCCCCCACGACAACAACGGGCAAGGGATTGGGGGGGGGTTACATTTTTAAAGAAGATTTAGTATCTTATGGATTTTAGTTTTAATACGCAGAAGAGTTTATCATTTTAATTCAAAGATTTTATAGTAACTTTACTTTTATATCTACTTTTATTTATTGAGTTATTGAAGTTTTAAGCACCACTTTCCCAATGGTTCTTCTAAGATCAGATGATTTATTTATTATTTTACGTTAATGCTGATTTTAATTATTTTATCATACAAAGGATCTTATTTTCATATTTTAGCTTAATTTTAAAGTTCATTTTACTGATCAAAGAACACAAGAAAGAACCAGTGCCCCAGGTTTTCGCGCCTGAAAGGCAATGTGGGAAGCGAGAAAGCAGGCCAAAGGGGATTCAGGGATTGGTCGTGAGACTGGTTAGACTGCTCAGGGATCCCCGGAATGGGCCCCCCTAAAAGACAGCTAAGTGGTTGTGGAGTTTGATTTATATATAGGTTGTGAGACAATTTGACCAAATATTTATTCGGAGAGTTACCACAGTGATCTGGTAATTTCTTTATTTATTATTTTTTAGAGTTTTTGTATGTGCTTTTGTTTTATTGCGCTTACTGCCTTTTTGGGTTTTTTACTGTTTTTTGGTGTTTAGTGCATTGAAAGTTTTACTGTTTTAAGTGTTTGCCATACTATTTTAATAAATGTTTTATTATTCCGTCGCCATTTCCTCGCATACCTATGAAAAAGGAAAAGGATTGAATAGTTCAGTGGCTGAAACAGCTCTTGGTAATCGCTACTCCCTTGCGTATACGCACACGCCTCTCATCGGCTCATTCACGCTTACCGACCTTATACTCCCGCAACCAACACGTACACTACACAACACACACACACATACACTCGCATACACAATCTATCCCCTCCTTTCCCCATCTCTTCTACACTATTCCCCTTCCTACAACATAACGTTCCCAACGAAAAATAAAATGGGGGGGTGGCAGTGACGCTACTTTTCACTTTCTTGCGGGATAAAACTGTATTCAGTTCACGACACCCCCCTTTACCTCCTCCCTCCCCTTCCCTCCCTCCTCCTCCCTCTCCCCTTTCCTCTCTCCTCTCTCTTCTCTCCTCTCTCTCCTCCCTCCTCCGTGCTCACATAACCATGATTGCTTCCGCGGCCGCAGTGTCTCTGCCCAGTTTTTCCCCTCACGCGATGCCACAATAAAAGCCCCCGACACTTGGTGCAACTCCTTCCGCCCACAAACCCCCACACGACGCCGAAGGGGAGGAGAAGGAGGGGGAAGAGAGGGAAGGAGAGAAGGGCGAGAGCTAGGAAGAGATGAAGGAGGGGGGGAAGAGAGAAATGAGGATGAGTGGGAGAGAGAATGAGGGAGGAGGGCATTCGCACTCGTAACTGTTTGAATCTATCTATCTGTTATCTATTTATCTGTCAATATATTTAAAACCCAACAGTTTTCCCATACCCCCCCCCCCGTGCCGGATAAATTAGCCAACGGAACACAACAGAACGAAGTCGCGCAGGAGACACGAAGGCGACCGACGGAACGCTCATCGCGGCTTGTCGGAGGCGCCGGGCACGGGGAGGGGAGGGGCGTTTAGGTAGTGGTCCATGGTGGTGTGTGTGGGTTGTGTGTATTTACTCCCAATACTACGAACAGAACATAACTATAATTATGGTTTTAAATAACTAAAAAATTCCCGTTTGCCACCACGAGACTGAATGTCTCGACGATCGGGAGTCGGGTGTTTGTGCCCCTCTGGAGGCTTTATCAGTACTTGAGGAATCATGCAAATCCACCGTCGAATTATTGGGATTTATTTACGCAAGTCAAACAAAACACTAAAAAGGAAACATACACGTGGCACGTAACGAGTAACAAAGCACGTGGCACGTAACAAGTAAAAGTAAAACACAAACACATGAAACGTTAAAACAAACAACACATGAAACTTTAAAAAACAACACATGAAACGTTAAAACAAAAACACTTTAAACATTAAAACAAACACATTAAACTTTAAAACAACACATTAAACATTAAAACAAAAAAAATTAAACATTAAAAACACGGGACGGTAAAACACGACACGTAACACGCATCACACTACCCCACATGACAGTACGGGACGCATGACATCAACTCGGCACAACACTTCGCTAAGCTAGCAAAACCTACGCAAAGGGAAAACTAACCTATACTACTTTCGGTTGTGACGGAGCCCGGAATGCGGAGGTCGGATTTGCGAGCACATACGGGATCAACGGTACATACCTGCGTGCGGAGGTACAGCGGCCCGGCGGGTGAGGAAGCCAAGGTGCTGTCAACGTCTCCTCCAGAAGTCTGCGTCTCTTCCTCTGCTTGACCAAAAAGTACATGAAGGTAGACGGAAGGTTCCCGAGCGTTTGAAGATGGCCCAAGTGGGGTCGTTCGGTAGTCACTCGCTCGCTCGCTCGTTCGCTCGTTCGATAGAAAACCCTTTGCGGGCATGGGGGTGCCAAAGGCATAGCGTGGCACAGTGGTGGGCGTCGTGCCACTACAACCGCCCCCTTCCGACGGCTAGCCGCCCCGGCTTGCCGGAATCCCTCTGAGGCCGACTTTGAAGTCTTGTGGCCCACGCCCTAACACATGCAACGGCCCAGCCAAGATGGGGCTGCTCTGGCGGCTGCAGTACCCTCGCTGGGACGGAGGGAAGCGGAACCGGGGGCACAAGACGGGCGACGGTCGCTTCTGACCGCATCAGAACAGACGGATACATCGATAAAGACCCCAGGAACAGCAAGGAAGGCCCACATACACGTGCTTATACCGGTCACCCTGGGCATCAAATACGGACACGAGGCATACGCTTCCATGGGCATCCGTGAACAGGAGCGAACATGTGGTTCTACATCGGAGCGTCAGTAGGCGGGGATGGGCGTACAGCTACACGACATCAAAAACAGGAACGGCATAGGGGCGTCAAGCAATTGCATGCAGACGGCCAAAACTGCAAAGATCTGGGGATAAATCACAGGCATTAGGTCATGCACCAAACCGTGCTCTACTCGCATTCATACAACTCCCGATACTCCCAAAACCCTTTTCCCACCACGCAAAGCCAGCACCAAGCGTCCATCGTGCAGGCGACAAGAAACATGCTCAAGCTTGCATAAAAGCTCTAAAAGATATATAAATTTATGCAATCACACAAATAAACAAAAATACATAACACAGAAACTAAAAATAATAACACAGTAAAACAATGTAACAGAAGAAGGTGCAGAAGCAAATAGGCACAAACAAATGTGCATACACATGGTAAATAAACACCTACGGACCGATAACTCTAACTAGCTAAGGCTGGCTGCAAAGCTTCAGGCGACCTTACAAGGCCAAGCAAAAATACATTGAGCGGGTCATCTGGGTCAGGGTCAGCCATCTTGCATAGGCTGATCTACACCTTCGGGCATCATAAGTTGCAGCTCATTATTTACTTTAAAGGGTATAATTTGGTTACGGTGTACCCTGTGTTCCGTTAATCTGGCGAAAAATCCTTACCAATAAGATACAGGACCTACTTTCTAATTATTCTCAGTGGACCAAGCCATCTGGATGCCAGACCTGTACTATGACCTCGTGGTCTCTTGCGTAACATAGCGTACCTTCTGTAAATTTTCAGGGATGCCTTGGTCTTCCGATCTACTCCTTCCATATTTTCTTCCCTTACCCTTTGCGTACCTGTCACCGCGGCATCGTGAGCAGCAATTAAGTCCATTTGACGGATAGAGGGCTGATTGTAACGGACCTATGGAAAGCGGTGTTAAAGGGGCTAGACGCCGTAATCAAGGCGGGTATTCCAGGTGTTAGGGGAATCTTCGCATAACGCTGCCAGACAACCCTTAATTACGCGGTTACACTTTCTACCATCCCATTAGACGCCGGGTTATATGGGGTGGTATACCTCGTCTTAGCCCCCATCAGACTACAAACCTCCTAAAATATTCGCCAGTAAATTCTGTCCCGTTATCAGATATTAAATTTGTCTGGCGGGCCAAAGAGGTCGTGAAGTGACTTATCTGAGCGTCCGCGACGGTGTGTGCATCTTTCGTGGGCAACGGGACCAACTGGATAAATCTGGTATGTTCGTCTACTATCGTCATCACATATCTGTCTCCGTTTTGTGCTGGCGGAAGGTCAACAAGGTCGACAGATACCCTTTTTGCGTTGCAAGTGGCGTCGCGGCGATGGGTGCACGCCCCCTCAACACAGTTTTACGTCTCGGGCACGTCGGACAACTTTGGACGAAACTCTCTGCAAATTTTAAGGAATTAAGGAACCAATAAAATCTTTTAAAACGCTGGAAGGTGCGGAATTACTGCTTTTTATGCACGATCTTCATTGCAGCATTAGGGGAAGGACAAGCTGGCTCACGAGACCAGACGGAAGATCGCGGATATGGTACAATACTCCGTTTTTGAGCTCGAACTCGTTTTAGAGCAGCATGGATCTTAGCTCGGGGTACCCTTTTGACCTTCCAGGAACTCGATTAAGTCCCTACACATGGGATCTCTTAATTGCATGGTTCGAAACTGGTCAGGGTTTACGGCGGACAAATCAACAGTGGCGACGGCTCTTGACAACATGTGGGGCCCACGTGATGTGCGGCACCTGGCTTGTATACGACCTTGCAATTGTACGACCTTTTTCGTGACTCCAACGTGACATTCTTGCTGAGCGTGTAGGACGCTTGAATATGTAGTTAGCGGACGGTGATCGGTGAATACCTCGAAAGGTCTCCCGAAAACGTATGCGTTAAATGCCCTGATCCCTTCAACTACTGCAAGGGCCTCGGCATCAGTTGCAGAGTACAAAACCTCGGGTCCTTGAGTTTGCGGCAAAAATACGCTACTGCATGCGGTTTCCCCTTTTCGCGCTGCATCAAACACGGGGCCGATCGCTATTTTAGAGGGCATCCGTATGTATCTCAAAAGGCAAGTCAAAATCGGGCCTGCGTAATATCGGAGCAGAAATTAACGCTTGCTTTAGTTTTTGAAACGCTCGATTCTTTTTCTTCTCCCCACGTAAAGGGTACGTCTTACGGGTTAACGAGGTCAACGGCTACGCGATCGTGGCATAACTGGGTACGTGACGCCTGAAAAAAACCCGCTCGCACCTAAAAACCTCCTTACTCCTTAACGTTACGAGGTGTGGGCATCTCCGAGATGGCCGTCCCCCTTATCGGGGTCAGGGGACACGCTGTCACCCGTAACGACGAAGCCCAACAACTTTAACTTATTTACGGCGAACTGGCATTTATTCACGTTCATTTTAAATCCCGCATTTTCCAGAATCTTAAGGTCTCGTCAGTTTCCCCTTGCATGTTCATCAAAGTTTGCGGAATAAACAACTACGTCGTCAAGGTAGGCTAAAGTGTGACGTGACAAGACGGCGAGAGCACGAAGTTAATCATACGCTGATAGGGTCGCGCCCGCTGTCTTCAGCCCGTACGCATGCGACGAAATTGCCACAAGTATGTGCCATCTGAAAAGGCGGTTTTGGGTCTATCGGACGGATTCAGCTCGATCGACCAGTACGCAGATCGCGCATCGAGAACAGAAAATACCCGTTACTTCCTAACTCGTAAATTTAAATTCCTCCATGCCGGCAATGGGTACGAATCTGAGGTCGTACGGAGTTTAACGCACGGAAATCAAATGCAAAACGTAGGGGTCGTCCTTTTTCTTTACTAGGACAATGGGAGACATCCAAGGTGATGTCGACGGCTCTATTACCTTGCTGTCGAGCATCTTTTTTGCACTCTTCCTTGATCACCTGCTTAGCGGACTGTGGCAGCCTCCCTGGCTTTGGTTCCCGTGGGCGCGGCGTCACCTGTGGGGATATAATGATATATGCCGGGAACGACACCTACATCATTTTTCCTTCCGCCAAACACGGACTTATGAGAGGCAACACAGCCTTAATTTTCGCTTGTTGAGCGGGGACAGGTGATCTAACGAAGGTAAGGCACAGGAGAATCCGGAAGTTGCTCGTCATTTACGTCTACGGTAGCAACGTGAGCAGTTTCCCGCTTCGCATCAATGACCTCTACTCTGGACAAAACGCTGCCCGCCCGCATCTTACGTTTCGTTCAGTTACGTTAACTGCCCACACAGTGATGGTCTTATCTGTAGCTCTCACGATCGAACGGGCACGAGTATAAGTCTATGTTACCGCTAATTAGCACGTCACTGTCAGGAACTTGTAAGGTGCTACAGAGGCTAAGACAAATCTGCCAGACTGAGGCGGAAAGGTTGTCGTGCGCTTCACTCTTGCAATGGGATCCGGCGGCGTTTTATAAAGTCCGCTTGCATCAGATTAGGTTCGGGTATTACTGCCGCGTTAATTACGAGGACGCGTAGAGACGGAGCTTTCGTAAAGGAAACCCGGGGTAGGCGTTCGCGTCGAGACGTAAGAAAGAACTCGCTAGGTTCGTGACGATGACAGAGGGAGAACGAAAACCGTCTAAGAAAATCGACGCCTAACAGGACGTCACCTGGGAATGGACACGAGCTTGTCACGATAAATCTATGAACCGTACGCAGACGCGGAGAGAGAATGACGTTCAGGTTCTTCTCCTCTAGGTCCAGCAATCCCCCTGTGACACCAACTAGTTGATGTGCCCTGCGCCACGAGTCATTACGTTGATTGACCTCATGACTGAATTCTTTAATGAGTGATGCAGCACTACCTGTGTCAACAAAGCATTGCAGATCCCTCCCACCAATACGTAAGGTTATAGTGGGACGGCCGTGAAAACCTTTAACCGTTACTACCACGATTCCCGCGACTGCGGCGGCTGGTCGACAGGGCGTGCCTCTCGTAGGTTCGGCCAGGTAAACGCGAGGCTTCGATCCCGGCCCGGTAGAAAGGGACACTCAAACCTACGGTGGTCGTGGCGACGAATTGCCACACACGCGGCCCGGTGGTTTTTCCTGACAATCTACTGTCGAATGACCCGACGCCACGGTGGTAATAACAATAGGCGCAGATGCTTCATGTAACTGGGTCGACGCGACGGAATCGGGCGACGTTTTTTCACGGGAAGGAGTGCGAGCCGCCCTGGACATGAACAACTTATTGGCTTTTGCAACAATCTCGTGCAGTGGCAAGCCCCTCGCACGCTACTAATAGGTCGGACAAATCCTGACGGGACCCCGCTAAGAAAAACACGCCTGATTAAAGCGACTGGATCTCCTATCTCAATCGAGTTTTCCCCTCACTCCCAAGTACACAAGCCCTTCGATTTCGAGAAGGAAATCCTGTGGTGTCTGACATGTTTTAAGGTTTTCCTCTGTAATTGTTAAAGAAATCTGAACTATTAGCGGTACCAGGGAAAACTTTTGTCGCAAAAAGACTTAAAAATGCGACAAGAAGAGATCACCTCAAATGCCGGAGAATTGATGATTAAATCCGCAGTACCTTTGCAATACGTTCGGGCTAATCTGATTCTTAGTGTTATCAGCGTCATGGGGCCCGTAACGAGCTCGAGTCGACGCAGCCACGTCTCCAGCTCCTGACTCCGCGCGAGAGCGTCATTGCTCGGAGGGGTTCGAAATACGGTATGGCATCCCGATCGCCCTTGACCTTAACTTGCGGGGAACCCATGGATAGTAGGGACGCAGGACCACTCGGACGATCATTAGCGAATTCGGAATTGACGTTCGTACGGCTACAATTGTGATAAAGGACGACCGTATCGTCACTGCTGATGCTATGTTCTTTAATTAAGCTCCTTGAAAATTACTTCCCGGGGTTAATACGAGTCATGGCTTCTAAAAGGCGCGATACGTTTTCGGTTTGGCGGATCACCATTTCTTCAGTTCTTTCATTCCATCATACGCTTCATTCATCCCTTCCCCGCTTCATTATACTGCACGCAACTCTCTCAACTCATCCGCGTCTCTTTCAATCCTTGGAGCACACGTTTCATACAGTCCTCCCGCAGCCCCTAGTGTTTCAAAAACCACTACTTTCATACATCAATTCTTGAAACCTCATGCACGTCGCGTACCCCCACGCGCCCTCAGCATCATCCATAAACCGTACTCTTCTGGCGGATCTGTCGGACCGTCAGCAGACGCACCCCCTCTCATCACTAACACCTTTTCACGCGCGTCACTCACACCCATGGCGACACCGCCACTAGTCGTGATCTTTGTAGGTTTTCCGTTACGTAATGGCATGCCTGCTTATCGTCAACAGGACAATTCACTGATTACTAAAGTTAATCGACGGAACCAAGTTACACTATACGCACTTTCTCGACGCAGAGGTGACGCGGCATTCGGCGATATAAACGCACAGCAATAAACAACGCTTACATTAACACATTTACGTTACGTAACAAATACATCGCTTGCGTTTATCACACGGAACGTTGCGTTACCAGCAAAAAAGATAACACAATACAAAAATACATCATGTAACAAATACACAAAATGCACCAATTGTGTGATGCGCTGCACACATTTGCTGCTTACCGTAATGGGCGGACAAGTACACACAGAAAGTAGACGTATAATAAGTATGTACTTATTAGCGGGGTTTACATGTAACGAGCGGTCGAGAAGGTGTGTATGCATTGACAATGACAATACTTACGCCTGACTACGGTCCGTAACATACTAAAATTGGACGTGTGTACTAATAAAGGTTCAGTAATTAGTGAATTAAAAAAGGTGTCCTAAATCCCACCGCGTAGGCACCATTATTTGTTTGCTACTGTAGTGACTCCAAAACTACGAAGCAGAACATAACTATAATTTTGGTTTTAAATAACTATAAATTCCCGCTGCCACCACGAGACAATGTCTCGACGATAGGGAGTCGGTGTTGTGCTCTCTGGAGGGCTTATCAGTACTTTAGGAATCATGCAAATCCCCGTCGAATTATAGGATTTTTTTTACGCCCAAATCGAACAAAACACTAAAAAGGAAC
The DNA here is from genome assembly GCF_015228065.2 of Penaeus monodon. Lineage (NCBI taxonomy): Eukaryota > Metazoa > Arthropoda > Malacostraca > Decapoda > Penaeidae > Penaeus > Penaeus monodon. Next base: position 34,423,017 of record NC_051422.1, on the reverse strand, counting down.
ATACACGTGGCACGTTTAAAGAGTAACAAAACACGTGGCACGTAACAAGTAAAAGTAAAACACAAACACATGAAACAAAAACACATGAAACGTTAAAACAAACAAACACATGAAACTTTAAACAAACAAAAACTGAAACGTTAAACAAAAAACACATGAAACGTTAAAACAACAAACACATTAAACATTAAAACAAACACATTAAAAATTAAAACACAGACGGGAAAACACGACACGTAAAACACATCACACTACACCCCATGACAGTAGGGACGCATGGGCATCAAACTCGGGACAAAACCCCTTCGCTAAGCTAGCTGACCTACGCAAGGGAAAACTAACCTATACTACTTTTTTTGGTTGTGACGGAGTACCGGAATGCGGAGGTCGGGCTTGCGAGCACATACGGGATCAACGGTACATTTAAACCCGCGTGCGGAGGTACAGCGGCCGGCGGGTGAGGAAGCCAAGGTGCTGTCAATGTCTCCTCCAGAAGTCTGCGTCTCTCTCCTCTGCTTGACCAAAAAGTACCGTGAAGGTAGACGGAAGGTCCCCGAGCGTCTTGAAGAGGCCCAAGTCGGGCGTTCGGTGTTCACTCGCTCGCTCGCTCGTTGCTCGTTCGCTCGTTCGATAGAAAACCCTGCGGGCATGGGGGTGTGTGTTGTGTGTTCACATGATAATGCGTGCGCGCGCGCGCACACACACCCACACCCACACACACACACACACACCCACACAAAACACACACACACCACACCCCACACACACACACACACACACACACATACAAACAAAAAAGAAAAAATAAGAGAACATTACCCCAGACCTAGAAATTTATTGATTATTTATGAGAGGGAGAGAAAAAAGCAACACACGCAACCATACGAGTCTTTGAAACGGTTGGCAGAAAGCGGAATCAGCGACGGAGTGACAGAAGGGAATTAAGAGACATAAAGGGGGGACAGAGACGCCGTAAAGGCCGCCATTAGCGTCCGACGGAGGCAGGCGAAGGTCAGCCGGGGGGGGGGGGGTGAGTGAGAGAGAGAGAGACAGACTTACACCTGTGTCCTCTTCGTTCTCTCCCATTCTCTTTTCTCCTCGCTCTTCTTCGTCCATAAAGATGTTTGAACGCGCGCGCCCCCACGCACACGCACACACCCACCAACATACACACACAGACACACACACACACACACACACCCCCCACACCCCACACCACACCCCCAACACCCCAAAATTTTACCTACAGTCAAATGCGTTTATTTACACGTATGTAAGTTTGTGCATATATTCGTCGAGATAAATTAAAATTAAAATTAAAATTTTTGTCGCGTCTTAATTGGCTGAGTCCCTGTCTAATTGGCCGAGCCTTCGTTACTAAACTTTTCGTTGTGTTTCTTTACGTTTTTGCAAAGAAACATGGACGACATCACGGACCCTCCTGCGCAAGACAAACATTCGCACTCCAATGGGATTAAACACATGTATGTATGCAGTACCCTGTCCGTGTGAGGGGAGGCACGCATGAATAAACACACGGGCACGTAGATGTATAGATGGATGGATATATAGATCGATGGATAAAAAGGAGAGATAAAGAGATTGCTATATTATATACCGAGACAGATAGATAGATAGATAGATAGACAGATAGGCAGATTGACAGATGCATGAAAGGGAGAGAGAAGGACATGTGGAAGAACACATAGAGATAAGATGAAGATGAACACTGTGCACAGCAACACAAGCGTCAATTTCCGCCAGTGCTGTGCCCATGGCGCTGATGATGACAATTCAAGGGAATCCTCCCCCCCTTTTTTATTTTCTGATTCATTTCTGCCATTTCTGTTTGTTCGCCCGAGAGTAATTCTGGGGGTTTTTATACAGTAAAACCCTTTACTCAGATAGGAATTACACGCAAAAATGGGCACATTATGAGACCGTAATTGCTTTTGATCATCTGCACTCGTTTGAAGGAGTAAAAGCCTTTTGAAAGATGTGATACATGAAGCATTTTGTAATAGATATGGAATACTGTTTCATGTCATTATTGAGTGGACACATGATTCACAATGGTTCAGTCTTATGAATATGTCACTATGATGATGACGTATCAGGATGCCAAAAGCCATAATGATGGACATTACATCGAGGAAATATGTTTTGTTATAATAATATATATTTTATATATATATATATATTATATATATATATTATGTAATATGTAATTTTATATACGTATGTATGGTAGTGTGTGAGTGTGTGTTGTGTATGTGGTGTGTGTGGTGTGTGTGTGTGTGTGTGTGTGTGTGTAATTTTTGATGTATGTATTTCTGACGAAGTACAATCGAAACCGTCAAATACATTTTCTTGCATTGTGAAGATATTATACGTACATATATATATAATATATATATTATATAAAATATATAATATTACATATACATATATGTATATACATGTATACGTATATGTATATCTATCTATCTGTCTATCTATCTATCTATCTATCTATCTATCTATCTATATAATATATTATATATATATATATATATATATATATATATTTTATATATAATAGTATAGGTAGATATATAATTTTTATATATAAAATATTATATATAAAATATAATGTTTTAGTATATATATAGTAATTATATATTATATATATAGTATATATATTATAGATAAAATATTATAAATAATATATATATATATTATTATATATATATTGATATTATATATAATATATATATTCTTATATATAGACTATATATAATTCTTAATATATATATTTTTATATACTTATATATATTAAAATATATATATCCTTATATTATTATATAATATATATATCTTATATATATATTACTATTATATATTATGATATATATATATATTATATATATATATACAAAAAATTATATAATTTTATTATATATTTTTATACTTATATATATATATATAGTATATCTAATATTTTATACTATTATATATTATATATATATATATATATATATATTATACATATAATGAATATATATAATATATAATATATAAAACAAAAAAAATAAATATTATATATTTTATATATATATTATATATACTAATATTTTATTTACTTATTTAAGAAAACAAACAAAAAAACTAAAACAAAAACAACACACACACACACACACACGCACACACACACCACACACACCCCACACACACACACACACACAACCCACACAACCACACATAAATATTTTAATATAATATATATATATATCTATATTTAAAATATATATGTATATTTTTACATACATATATATATATATATATAATATAAACAAAATACACACACACCCCACACACCCCACACACACCACACACACCCCAAAACACCCCACACACACACACACACACCACACACACACACCACAACACAAAAAAACAAAAAAAAAAAAAACAAAAACAATACAATACATTTCGTATAAATATAATAAATATATAAAATACTATTATATTTTATATATATATTAAAATATATTTTTTATATTATGCCAAATTATATATATGTATATATACTAAATTAAAAAACATAATATATTTCAACAAATAAAAAAAAAAAAAAAACAAATAAATAAAACACCACACACACACACCACACACACACCCCACACATATATATATATATATATATATATATAATATATATATATATATATATATATATATATATATATAACACAAAAAATATAATATATATATATATAAAATATATATATTATATATATTTATAGATATACCATAAAAAAAAAAATATATATATATATATATATTTTTTCTATATATATATATATATAATATATATAAATATATATATAATATATATATATATATTTATGTTATTATACACATGTATATATAAATTTTTACCACACACACACACACACACAAAAACACACAACACAACAAACACAAACAAACAAAAAACATATATATATATATATTTATATTATATATATATAGATTATATTATATTATATATATAGAATACATTCTCTTTTCGCCTTTATCGTTTTCTCGTCTCTCTCTTTCTTCTTCCCTCTATCTTTCTCTCTTCCTCCCCTATATTTCCTCTGTGCGTGTTGTTTTCTATTTTTGTAATGTATTTCTTAAACCTTTTCGCTCTTTCACTCATTTCCTTTTCTCTCCTCTCTCTCCTCCTCTTCTCCTCCTCTTCCTCCTCTCTCTCTCTCCTCCCCCTTTTTGCATTTTTGTATGGCTATATTTTTAAATGTATGTTAGAATTAAAATCGAGAAAATGATTAAGAAAACTAGCGAGTAGTGCAGTTGAATGAACACTTTTAACAGCCTTTGATCCTCTTTTCCCGTTGTTGTCACTCGGGGGAATCTCCGAACTACAGGCAATTTCTTAACGGACGAATCCGCAATATTCCTGGGAAAAAATTGTATTTTATAAAAAGGACAAGTAAATTAAAATGAAAAAAGAACTGAAAACCATCCAACGAGTCGATAACACAAACTATCAAAAAGTTTCTCTGTTGTCGTTATGTTTTTCTTGGTTTCTCATTTCCCTAAGTAGTTCCCGGAACCTTCATCGCGCATTCAATATTTTGGTTTATCATTTAAAATACGCAACATAATCCCCAAAATAAAATTTGTTTGCATTTACACATTTTTAAATTAAAGGGGAAGGGTCAAAAAGGGTTTGTTTTCAAACCAATCGTCGAAAATCCCTTTAATCGAATTTTTTTGTTAATTTAAAGGGTTATCTAAAACTAAGCTTTGGGAGATAACCCCTTTTTAAGGCACTTTATCCTAAGTTTGGTGAAATTGGGGGGTGAACATTTTAAAGTTTATGCTTAAATTTTAGAGTTTAAATTAACAAAAAATTTTAAAGTTTTTTTCCAGGACACTGATCTGAAAAACCCCTTTTGGGACGGCTTCCCATGAAATATGATTTGTGTAGTGAAATTTTTTTTTTATCTCCTTCAAAAGGGAAATTTTGTATCCTATAGGCTTGTAGAGAAAACGGGTTTATCAAAATTCGTTTAACACTGAAAGCAACGCTCGGAATTAACTTGGGGGTTTAACAAAATAGCGCTCAAAAACCCGGGGGTTATTTTTACCACAAACTAGCTTTCCCGACCCCGGGCACAGTCCCAAATTTTTTTCATTTTTTTTTTCCCTTTTTTTTTTCGGGTAAAAAAACTTTTGGAAAGCCCGGGACTTTACAGATGGTTTTAAAATGGATCTGAGGGGGCCCCACAGAAACTTTTGCTAAAAAACCCTGGGGAAATTTGTGAAAGGTAGTGTGGCCTTCAAAAAATTTTAGGAGATATCGCCCGGTCCTCCCCTTTTCTCTCTATATTTTTAAAATTAAATTAAAACCCTAAAAAATTTCCTTTCATTATTATCATTTTTAAAAATCATTACTTCAGCTTATGATTACTACCATCTTTCCACCACGCCATCGAAATTATTTTTGGGCTCTTTCTTCATTTTCCTCTTCCTCTTTCCCTTCATCCCCCTTTTTCCCTCTTTATCTTCATCATCTTCCTTTTCCTTTCCTTTTTGTTTTAAATCATCATTTTTTTTCCCCTCTTCTTTATTTCTTCTCTTCCTTTTTATCGGCAGGGATTTTCCCTTTCTTCCTCTTTTTTTTTATTTTACCTTTTTTTCCTCTTTTTTCTTTATTTTCATATTTCTTCCTTTTCCTTTTTAAATTTCATGTCTTCCTCTCCCCTTATCTCCATCATCTTTTTAAATTTTTCCTCTTCATCTTTTTCCTCTTCCTCTTTACCCCTGACGGAGGGAGAGAAACGTAGTCCCCGGCGGGGGGGCCCGCCTGCCTCCCCCCCCCCGTGTTCGCCGGAAAGACGTTTCCCAAAAAAAGGGATCCCCTTCCCCTAAAAGTTTTTTTCTGTCTTCATTACCCCGTATATTTCCCTTTTCCATTTTTCTTCTTTTTTTTGTTTAGACAAATTTAAATTTTTTGGATATTTCTTTTTTCTTCTCTTTTATGTTTAATTTCATTATGCATTTATTTACACCTTCATAGGGAAGGGGCATATTAAAAGGGAAAATAGAAAAGAGAGAATTTTGGGAAAAAACACCCTATTTCCCCCTAAAATGCAAAGACAATTTTTCACAAAATACGCAGCACGCCCCGCCCCCCTCTCCCCCTTTTCTCTCTCCTCTCTCTCCCCTCTCTCTTTTCTCTCTCTCTCTCTCTCTTCACACCACACACAAACAACAACACACACACCCACACACACACACACCCACACACCCCACACAACCACCCCCCGCACAACACACACACACACACACACACCAAAACACACACACACAAAACACACCACACACCAAAAAAACACCCCACCGATACAAAAACAGATACACACACAGAAAAAACCCCCCACACCAAAATTTAAAAAAGACCCACCCAAAGTACGCACAGAAGGCCCACCCCCCAAGTGAAAATTTAGAAAACGGGAATCCTCAATTCTCCACAGATCTCATTAAAAACCCAATTTTCCCCCCCAAAGAGGGGAAAATTTTGGAGAACGGAGCTTAAAAAGGAAAAAAAGAGAAAGGGAAAAAACCCAAAAATTTAAAAAAGTGAACAGATAAAGAGAGCACAACGAACGCGTGTTTTCGTTGAGACTTAAAAAACGAAGCAGGGGAAAGGAGGAGAACGAGCCTAAAATTATGCCGCTGCCCCCTTGTTATTATTTCCCTTTTTTCTTTGGAAAAAATTTTTTTTTAAAAAGAGGGGGAAAATTGGGAAACTTTTCAGCTGTTTTATACACACGGGGAGGAAGGGGTTGTACTTGCCTTCCTTTTTATGTTTGAAAAATGTATCGTTTTAATTTAACAAATTTTAAAAATTTTGATGAAAAAAAAAAATGAAAAAAAAAAATAAAGAAATTAAAAACCCTCAATTTGGGAAAATATTTCGTATTTAAAAACCAAAAAAGAGAATAAAATCCTTTTATATAGGTTTTCATTTTAGTGCCAAAATAATAATAATGATATGAAAATTTATAACAATTTTTGATACGGATATAAAACTTTTCATTGATGTAAAACAATCTTTCAAGTTTTTATCTTTAACTTCGTGTTTATGAACACTGAACAGGTTAAAAAAAAATTCCCTCCCCCTGTCAAATTTTTTCTGATGCCCCTCATCTCACATCAAACTTTAGGGAGTAGTATTCATTTTATTCTTATTTCTATTATTATTATTATTTACATCATTATTATCATCATCATAATTATCACCTTTTCTATTAATGTCATTATCAATATTATTATCATTATCATTATAATCATCAACGCTATTACTACTATCAACATTATGATCACTTTATCATCACTTTCATGATTATCGTTATTATGACTATCATCATCATTATCAACATCCTCATTATTGATATACTGATATTATCATTACTGTTGCCAGTCTTCGTTTTTCTTCCTTGTATTATTATTATTACTCATCTGTATCATCAATATCATTATAATCGGCAATGTCATTAATTAATAATCGTTTAGCTATCATCCTCATCATCATTCAGATCCTACTTTTGGGAAGCTTCTTGAACATAAAAGCTACTGTAATTCTGTTGAGAACTATCATAGGTCCAAAGAGTAAATAATCTAAGTAGCTTACAGTAATCAAGCGAGAGATCAGGCAAGGATGAAACGCGTGAGAAAATGCAGCACATGTACTATCTGGAGCAAAAGTCCGACTACACCAAACGCTTGGCAAACTTTCCTCGCGTCGCCTATAGATGTCGCAGTATTCGCTTTATCCAAAGGAGAGTAGATGCGATGGGTGGGGGGGGGGGGGGCTAGCGAAGGGGAAGAGAGGAAGAGGGAGGGAGGGAGGCAACAAAGAAAGGCAGGAGCAGATATTAATCATTTTTATTTATCATTGTAGGTGTCTCGTGAACACACCTGGACCACAATGAAGGCCACCTGGCTGTCATTTGCTTGACGTTTTGTTTAGGATAAGTGACAGATGATTGATAGCCCTCACGGACAATGATCTCAACTGGTTAGCGCAGATCAGTCCTGCAGGTGGTAACTAGGTAACTAGGGGAGGTAGCCGACGTTCTCAATTACGTATAAAAACCTAGTGCTCACTTCCGGAGCGAGAGAGTGGGAAGAGTCAGTAGACTCAGAGTGAGTGGAGCCAGAGTCAGTGAGGCAGGGTCAGGGCAACAGAGAGGTCAAGATTGGTCAAGTGATAACATAGCATAGTTTATTGCATTCGTGCATTTGTGTTGTGTTTGTGACCTGTGACCAGTGAATCAAACGTATAGGACCATGCTACCATCGTTAAAAGTTCACATGAAACCTCGCTTCAGCACAGGTTCCCTACAATCATGATTATCATTACTCTGGGGTAGAAAGAGTAATTGGATGTTCTGCTGCCCAATGATTTTAAAAATCATGCAAAAGAATAGAGATATGGCAGAAAAATTTGGAAATTGTAGAGATGTGATAGACATTGATACTCTCTCTCTCTCTCTCTCTCTCTCTCTCTCTCTCTCTCCTCTCTCTCTCTCTCTCTCTCTCTTCACTCACACCACACACACAACACACATACACACACACACACACACAGTAGATTAAAATAATAATGATAATACACAATTTATAATAATAATAATATTGGTATCATTATAAATCAAGTAATAATAATTAATAAATACATTACTAATAATACTAACTTTTAATAATAATACTATAACAATAATATAACACATAATGGTAGCATTAGTAATGGGATCACAGGTAATATCAATAATAATAATGATTATTATCCCATCAACACATGATGATGTTGATGATGCATGACATGATGATGATGAATGAGATGATGATAATGAGATAATGATGATAATGATGATGATGATAATGAATAGATATATAATAATATGATGATAATGATGAATATGATGATGATGCATTGAGATGATGATATGATGATAATGATGATGATGATGATGATAGATGATGATGATTGATGATGATGATGATATGATGATGATGATGATGTGATATGATGATATTATGTATATATTATTGATATGTATATTATATGATTATTATTTATTCATTATTTTATAAATATTTATGATTTTTCATCATTATACTATCATTTTATATTCTTATTGTTATTTTCATCAATCCA
>NC_051422.1:34403802-34413700 GCF_015228065.2 Penaeus monodon | reverse complement strand
GAATTAATAAGCTTAACATAAAGAAAGAAAAATACTATTACGAAAATTGACTCTATACCCTTCAGCTGTGCATGGAAGCATTTCAGGAGTTTCCTTTACACAATCTAAGTCGCGGGCCTCTGTAGGGGCAAGGTGCTGGTATGTATCATGGGCTTTACCTTGTAACAGTGAAGCTAAAATTTGGCCCATATACCTTTGTCCCAACTTGCACTAGTGGCTAGTCTTTCAAAACAAAGTATGTAAGCATCAATGCTGTCACTTGCCTCATTAAACACTGGCAACTTGGGAAGTGCTGGTTTGCCCACACTGTCTACACTGGCACAAGGTCTTCCCAGTTTGCTTCGCTCAAATTCCAACTTCAGCTTTGCCAGTTCGAGTGCACACAGTTTCGCCTCTTTCTCCGCTTCTATTCTTTTGATTTTTTTTTTCGTATCACGTCTTCTTGCTTCTCTTTCCTTGGCTTTTTCTTCTCGTAATTCAGTTTCCTTTTCTTTAATAGTTTTATCCACGATGAAGCTACATGTGATGATGATGATGATGATGATGTCAATGAGCCTTACAGTTGCTCATTCATTAATGATATAGATGAAGAAGGTGAGGAAGAAGATTTTATAACTAAATCCATATCTTTCTTGATGGTTTTTAATGATTTTTTTTACTCTGTATATATATATGTGTGTATGTGTGTGAGTATTTGACTATATATGTTAATAATAAGATGTGTTTTATGTATATTTAATAAATATGTTAACTAGTTGATGTATTATTTTTACGTACCTATGATGTACCGAATAAATGCCTATGTTCATAGAGGTTGAAGAAATTAAACAAGAATGCAATAGTATGAGGTGTGTTCATCCCATCATGGAGTTAAAATGACCCTTACAGGGTGGGGTTATGACGTCATGGAGGTATATTGTAACGTATCCTGAAGGGTCTGGTCGTGACATCAAGATGAAGATAAAAAAAAAAACGCGCGTTATGTCAGTATCCAATCACCTTCTACAATTGCGGGGGTGCGTTACGTTATCCTCAAGGTTATGGTATACCCATATCTTGCGGGAGTGTGTTACGTCATCCTCATGGTCATCCTCGAGGTCATGGCACTGCTATATCCGCGGTAATGTGTTACGTCATCCTCATGGTTATGGCACTGCTATATCCGGGAGTGTGTTACGTCATCCTCAAGGTCATGGAACTGCTATATCCGCGGGAATGTGTTACGTCATCCTCAAGCTTATGGCATGGCTATATCCCGGAATGTGTTACGTCATCCTCGAGGTCATGACATGGCTATATCCGGGAGTGTGTTACGTCATCTTCAAGGTCATCCTCCACTTTTAGCATTTTAGTATCTACTGACCTAGTCGCTTTAATCAGACATGTTTTTCTTAGCGGGCTCCCGCCAGATTTGTCCGACCTATTAGTAGCGTGCGAGGACTTGCCACTGCACGAGATTGTTGCAAAAGCCAATAAGCTGTTCACGTCTAGGGCGGATCGCACTCCTTCCCGTGAAACGCGTCGCCCGATCACCGTCGCGTCGACCAAATTACATGAAGCGTCTGTGCCATACTGTTATTACCACCGTGCGTCGGGTCATTTGACAGTAGATTGTCAGGAAAAACCACATGGTCGCGTGTGTTGGCAATGTTGTCGCCACGACCACCGTAGGTTTGAATGTCCCTTTTTCCCAGGCCGGGGAGTCGAAGCCTCGCGTTTGCCTGTCCGAACCGACGAAGAGGCACGTCCTGTCGACCAGCCGCCGCACTCGCGGTAATCGTGGTAAGGGGGTTTTCACCGGCCGTCCCACTGTAACTTTGCGTATTGGTGGAAGGGATCTGCAGTGTTTTGTTGACACAGGTAGTGCTGCGTCACTCATTAAAGATTCAGTCATGAGATCAATCAATATAATGACTCGTGCGCGCAGGGTACGTCAGCTAGTTGGTGTCACAGGGGCATTGCTGGACACGCTAGAGGAGAGGGACCTGAAGGTCAGTGTCTCTCCGCGTCTGCGTACGGTTCATAGATTTATTGTGACAGGCTCGTGTCCATTCCCAGGTGTCGTCCTATTAGGCGTTGATTTTCTTAGACGGTTTTATTTTCCTTCTGTCATCGTCACAAACCTAGTTAGTCTTTTATGTCTCGACGATGTACACTGACCTGTTACCTTTACGGACACTCAGTCTCTATGCGTCGTCGTAATTAATGCAGCAGTAATACCCAAACCTGATCTTGATGCAAGCGGACTTTATAATACGCCGCCGGATCCCATTGCAAGAGTGAAGCGCACGACTACCTTCCCCCTTAGTCTGGCAGATTTGTCTTAGCCACTGTGGCACACTTGCAAGTTCCTGACAGTGACGTGCTAATTAGTGGTAACATACTCTATACTCGTGCCTCGCTCGATCGTGAGAGCTACAGGTAAGACCATCACTGTATGGGCAGTTAACGTAACTGTGAACGAAACGTAAGACTGTGTCCGGGCAGCGTTTTGTCGAGAGTAGGTCATTGAAGCAGAAGCGAAATCTGCTCATGTTGCTACCGTAGACGAAGTAAATGACGAGAAACTTCCGGATTCTCCCGTTGCCTTACCTTCGTTAGATCACCTGTATCCCGCTCAACAAGCGAAACTTAAGGCTGTGTTGATCTCTCATAAGTCCGTGTTCGGCGAAAGAAAAAGTGATGTAGGGGTCGTTCCCGGTATATATCATATCCCCACGGTCACAGTCCGCTAAGAAGGTGATCAAGGAAGAGTGCAGGAAGATGCTCGAGAGCAAGGTAATTGAGCCGTCATCAACTTGGATGTCTCCTATTGTCCTGGTAAAGAAAAAGGACGACTCTGTACGTTTTTGCATCGATTTCCACATGTTAAACTCCGTTACTTAAAATTCATACCCGTTACCGCGCAAGGAGGAATTAATCGATGAGTTAGGAAGTAACAGGGTATTTTCTGTACTCGATGCGCGATCTGCGTACTGGTCGATCGAGCTGAATCCGTCCGATAGGCCCAAGACCGCCTTTTGAGATGGCACAAACCTGTGGCAATTTCGTCGTATGCCGTACGGTCTGAAGACAGCACATGATCAACTTGTCCCGTCACACTTTAGCCTACCTTGACGACGTAATTGTTTGTTCCGCAAATTTTGTCGACCATGTAAGAAATCTTAACGAGACCTTAAAGATTTTGGAAAATGCAGGATTTAAAATAAACGTGGATAAATGTCAGTTGGGCTTCGTTGTTACGGGTGACAGCGTGTCCCCTGACCCCGATAAGGTGACGGCCATTTCGGAGATGCCCACACCTCCTAATGTTAAGGAGATTAGGAGGTTTTTAGGTGCGAGCGGGTTTTTCAGACGTCACGTACCCCGTTATGTCACGATCGCGCCGCCGTTAACCTCGTTACAGAGTCAGAGTCGAGCATTTCAAGAACTAAAGCAAGCGTTAATTTCTGCTCCAATATTACGCAGGCCCGATTTTGACTTACCTTTTGAGATAAATACATATGCGTCTAAAGTAGCGATCGGCGCACGTTTGATGCAGCGCGAAAAAGGGAAACGGCATGCAGTAGCGTATTTTAGCCGCAAACTCAAGCGCCCTACACGCTCAGCAAGAATGTCACGTTCGAGTCACGAGATGGCGCCGTACGATTGCAGGGTTGTGTCCAAGCCAGGTGCCGCACATCATGTGAATTGACATGTTGTTTAGAACCGTCGCCACTATAGATTTGTCCTCCGTAAACCCCGAACAATTTCGAGCCATGCAATTGAGAGGTCCCATGTGTAGGGACTTCATCGAGTTCCTTGAAGGTCAAAGGGTACCTCCATACTGCTCTAGACGAGTTCAAGCTCAAAGATAGAGTATTGTACCATATCCACGATCTACCGTCTGATCTCGTGAGCCAGCTTGTCCTTCCCCTTAACGTCACATCTGTTGCCATGGAGATCGTACATAACAGCAGTACGGCAGGTCATCCTGGTGTATTCCGCACCTTCCAGCGTCTAAAAGACTTTTACTGGTTCTCTAATGCATTGTCATTTTGCAGAAAGTATGTGCAAAATTGTCCGACGTGCACCCCTCGCCGCGATGCCACTTGCAACGCAGCCGTTTGGGGGGGGAATCTGTCGACCTTGTTTGACCTTCCGCCAGCACGAAACGGAGACATATACGTAATGACAATAGTAGACGAACTTCACAGATTTATCCAGTTGGTCCCGTTACCCGCTAAAGATGCACACACCGTCGCGATAAGACTTCACGACCCTCTTTGCGTGCGTCTAGCCTTGAACACCGCGTTCCATAGGTCCGTTAACATTCAGCCCCTCTATCTCCTCACAGGCCGGAATTGTACCTTCCCGATAGGCATGACCAACCACCATACTCGCGATGGTGAGATCGGGAAACACCTTAATCGCCGCTCGCGACGCCGCGGTGACAGGTACTCAAAGGGTAGGGCAAGAGAACATGGAAGTAGTAGATCGGACGACCAGGGCGATCCCAGAATTGACGGAAGGGACGCTAACGTTACGCAAGAGACCACAAGGTTATAGTACAGGTCTGGCATCCAGATGGCTTGGTCCATTAAGGATAATTAAGGAAGTAGGTCCTGTATCTTATGTATTAAAAGATGTCGCTAAATTAACGGAACGCAGGATACACCGTAATCAAATAATGAGCTGCAATTAATGATGCCCGAAGGTGTAGATCAGCCTATGCAAGATGAGGCTGAATTTGATCCAGATGACCCGCTGAATGTATTGTTGCTTGGCCTTGTTAGGTCACCTGAAGCTTTGCAGCCAGCCTTAGCTAGTTAGCATTGGAGTTATCGGGCCGTAGGTGTTTGTTTATTTAATGTATATACACATTTGTTTGTGCCTTTGTTTCCGCACATTCTTTTGTACATTGTCATGTTTTACTGTGTTACTATTTTCAGTGTTACTATGTTAGTGATCTTATGTTCAGAATGATTACATAAGTTTTATATACTTTTTAGTGCTTTTTATTCAAGCTTGAGCATGTTGCTTATTGCCTGCACAATAAACGCTTGGTGCTTGCTTTGCGTGGTGAAAGGTTGTGGGAGTACCGGGAGTTGTATGAATGCGAGGTAGAGCACGGGTTTGGTGCATGGCCTAATACCTGTGATTTATCCCGTTCTATGCAGTATGGCCAGTCTGCATGCAATTGCTTGACGCCTGTATGTACGCTCCTGTTCGTGGATGCCCGTGGAAGCGTATGCTTCGTGCACGTATTTGATGCCCAGGGTGACCGTATAATCACGTTATGTGGACCTTCCTTGCCGTTCCTGGAGTTTTTATCGACGTATCTGTTCAACTGCGGTCAGAAGCGACCATCGCCCGTCTGTGCCCCCGGTTCCGTTTCCCTCCGTTCCCAGCGATGCGTACTGCAGCCGCCAGAGCAGCCCCATCTTGGCTGGACCGTTGCATGTGTTAGGGCGTGGGCCACAAGAATTCACGTCGTCCTCGGAGGTGATTCCGGCAAGCCGGAGTGGCTAACCGTCTGGAAGGGGGCGGTTGTAGTGGCATGACGCCCCACCACTATGCTACGTTATGCCTTCGGCACCCCCATGCCCGCAGGATTTTTTTTTCCGCACGAGTGAACGAGTGGACGACCGTCTTAGCCCATCTTAAGACGTTTGGGTAACCTTCCGTCTACCTTCACGGTACCTTTTGCCAGGCAGAGAGAGAGACGCAGGCTTCTGAAGGAGGCGGTTGACAGCACCTTGGCTCCCTCACCCGCCGGCTGCTATACTTCCGAACGCAGGTTATGTACCATTGACCCGATTGTGCTTGCAAGTCCGACCTCTGCATTCCGGTACTACGTCGCAACCAAATGTAGCATAGTTTAGTTTCCTTTGCGTATTGTTTAGCATGAGTGTTTGTGTTATACGTTGTGTTGAGTTTAATGTTGCGCGTCCCGTACTGTCTTGTGTGTAATGTTGTGTTACGTGCCGTGTTTTACCGTTTACTGTTGTTTTACGTGCCACGTGTTTTACTGTTGTTTTACGTGCCAAGTGTTTTACCGTTTGTTTTACGTGCCACGTGTTTTACCGTTTGTTTTACGTGCCACGTGATTTACCGTTTGTTTTACGTGCCACGGGATTTACCGTTGGTTTTACGTGCCACGGGATTTACCGTTTGTTTTACGTGCCACGTGTTTTAGTCCTTTTTTTGTATTGTTCGACGACTTGCCCAAATAAACCTAATAATTCGACAGTTGGGTTTGTATAATCCCTCATACTAATAGCTTCCAGAGAGCACAACACCAGACTCCCTGATCGACGAGACATTGAAAGTCTCGTGGTGGAAGCAGGAATTTTAGATATTTAAATTACAGTAATTACAGTCCAAATATTTGCTTCTGAGTATTGGGAGCCACTACATGGGCTGTGTTGGGAGGGAGTAGGAGGAAGGAGTGTTGAGGGAATATTAGGAGGACGGATGTCGGCAGTCACTTTGAGTGTAAGAGGGAGGGGGGAGTTGTGGAATTTGAGTGGACGAGGGATTTCGGTGTCAGTTTGGGACTCGAGTAAGTAATTTTGACTATCTTCAAGAGTTTCTGTAAAGGAGTTGGGTGGGGTTTTGTGAAACAAAGGGTTTCTTATGGGAGGGGGGGGGGGAGAAGCCTGGTGTCTGAGGAGTAGAGGCAAAGATAGGTGGAGGTGAGTGTGTAGAAGGGGTGGAACGTTTGGTCTCTGCTGCGGGTAGTGCGGGAGGGAGAGTGGAAGGTGTTGGGGCTACAGTATAGATTAGTGTCTGGGTTTAGAATGGCAAAAGAATTTGACTGAGGAAGGTAAGAGGTAAATGTGGGGAAATAGGATGTAGGAGGGATAAGTATAGGAGAGGGTGTAGGAAAGTCTTGGGAGAGGGGGAGGGGCAGAGCGAGCGACATTATTGGAATAGGGAGTAAGAGAAAAACCTCGTCGACGTGCTTCCTGTCTGGCTTCACGTACAGTGAGTCAAAGTCTGATGAATCTGAGAATTGCCACCTCACTCAATTTTGTAGGACGGGGCAGCCCCTTAAAATACATTATGGGGGCCGCCACTGTTGGCACATGTGCGTGACTGTGCAGAGCAGTTTGATTATGACCAGGTTGGGCACATAGAGGGTATCTGGCTGTGGAACATCAAAGATTGGTTGGATGTCCTGAACGCCAATATTATTGGCACTGACAGGGTGGAGGAGGATACGGTCAGACAAGGAGGGATTTTCCACCAATGAAAACATTAATGGGAAGGTCATGTCTACGGAAAGTAATTTTGGCAATGTTAGTGGAGTTCTTATGATGACCTCTGGGAGGAATGGAATAGCACTGTACTGATATCGCACCATAGTCCATGAGGCAAGTGTGTAAGTCTTCTCCACAATCTGACCAATTTTTGTTATAGATAGGGCAGTTTGCTGGGGAGATAGACAGTTCTGGTGCAAGTATTGAGGGATGGATGAGGTTCTGCAGGAATGGGGTTACCAGAAAGATCAGTTAAGAGTTGGTAATGCTATAGTTTGGTTTTCAGATGTTACATGCGACGAGATAGGAATGATCGGGTTGGCTATGGAAAGAGATTTTGCCAACTTATTTTTGGAGACACTGCTGGAAAAGAAGAGTGTTGTCAGACTATGGAGCTGTGGGAGGGATCATGAAAAATCGGTCCCATTTGGCTGGGCTAAATAGAGTATTTAAGATATTTAAAGAGATGGGGGTAATAGAAGGACAGGGGCGTGTGGAAGAGGGAGTAGCTTGAGGGAGGTAGTATTATGGAGTGGTGGACAATAAGGCTGGAAAGTAATAATAAGGGAGGATGGAGTAGTTGATGAAGAAAGTTGTGGGGGTAGAGGTGAAGAAATTGAGCATGTTGGGAGAGTAGGAATGTCTCCTGCAGATTGAGTGTTGACTTGGGTGGATGATGTACTAGTAGGCATTGAGGAGGGGGTAGTAGTTGCAGCGTTTGGAGCTGTGGTAAAGGAAGCCTGGGTCGGGGAATGGGAGAGTTTGAAATGGTGAGGTCATTTGATGAGGGGGCCAGTCTCACTGATCCTAATGAGAGTATAACATAAAATTGGAGTATGTTGGAAAGGGAAACAGGGTCCCCTTAAGGGGTAAGGTAAGGGCTAAACAAAAACGGGAGTAGACCGTGCCCATGGCTCCCTGAAGCTGTTCAGGACTGGCACAAAGTCAGCTTTTCATCCTTTTGGCATGGCTCACACACACACCTTAGGAAGTTTGAAAGTAGAAGGGGATGGGGAAGGGACAGAAATAAAAAAGCAGGAGGGGAAAAAAGACCACACAAAATCAGTTGAGTCCAGGGCTGAGTCCCAAGGCAGGGGAATTCCCAAGCATTGGGTCCCAGTCCTAGCCTCCTAAGCACCCCCATGACAACAATGGGCAAGGGATTGGGGGGTAGATCATATGAAAATAACTGGGAATATTGCTTTTTACAAGCAGCTAAGCACTTGTTTATGGAAAGGGTAAAGTAAATAGGTGTAATATGAGGAAAAGTGACAATATAGCCAATTTTACACAATATAGGATGCACATGATAAAAAGAAATACCAGCATGAATTGTGTGAAAATTTCAAAATACTTTGAATGGGAAAGTAGGCATACTAAATGACTATTAACCCATTCCTGATGGGTGGCATGTATGTACATGCCATGGTGGATGTATAGAGATGCCACAAGTTATTTTTTGTTACAATCACGGCAAAATATTATTTTTCTGCCACTGAAAGTGTGATTAAGTCGGTTTTAACGCTCATTTTTACTATGCAAAAAAAAAAAAAAAAAAAAAAAAGCAACAAACCGATGATATCAATTCCATGATGCCGCACACTGCTTATTTTATTCAGACTATAGACTGAATAATGATCAACTATGGAGTCTATATAACAGCAAAAATACTCTTCAGTCTCGATTTATCAGGAAGTTTGGCAAGTAGAGACTTTAGAAAATAATGAAAACTGAAAATACAACATCTCTTCGTAGTATTAAGAAGAAACGGCATGGGATGCTGGTATTTGGCATGAGTAGTCATGCATCCTAGAGCGACGATATAAGCCCCTGGCAGCGGGGCCCGGGTCACTATGAATACTACCCGTCAGGAAAAGGTTAACAGCCAGAAAAGGGGGAAAAAAAAAAGATAATTCAAACGTGCAATTCAGTGTGTCGCAACACATATTTACATGTGTACATAATCTATACGTACATACATAGCTTACCTTTTTTGGCTTGCAAAAAATATAAGTAACATAAATACCTATTTTGCTATATAGTTTCAACAATACTCCCAATATTTTAGTTAGAAGACTCCAGGTGTTGCAATTATATGAATAAGAATATTTGTGCCATAAAAAAAAACCATAAAATGTGAACATATATATTTCTTTGTAAAATTTCACAATTACAATTATGAAGAAAAAAAAAGAAAACTACCTGACTTGGGTAAACATCTGAAGTTTGGATATTAGAAGTGATATTATGTGTACATTTTGCAATGTTGAAATACATGGTAAATTGTGATACTTCTGCTAATCAGACAATTCCAGTGACAAAAATATATATCTGGAATCTTCATCACTGTGAAAATAATGTTTTTAAGAAAACAAATTGACATTATCTGACAAAAAACATATTAATCACACACTAATCTAAAAAGCTTGCTGCATATATTCCTGATACCTATATATCTTAGACATACAGAAAGAAAACCAAGGATAAAAAAAAAAAATTCCTTTGCAATGCAGATGAAAGATATAAACACACTCAATTTCTTCCCACGTAAATCTGCATGTGTAACTTTGGGATAATATTTTTTTTCTACATACATCCGAAAATAATGTTGAGAACAGAAAAATATGACCTGTCTTCCATTTACAGTAATTAAA
>NC_051422.1:34378366-34398702 GCF_015228065.2 Penaeus monodon | reverse complement strand
ATAAGAAAAAAACAACGGAATTTTGCTTAATTAAAAAAAAAGGGTAAAAGAAAAAAAATCCAAAAGTCGAAAAGCGGCAAAACAGCGAAATAAACTTTTGGGTTTACTCAAATGATTGGGTTTGTTTCTTTGATGATTTTGGCAAATTATTGGGTTTATAAAAGATAAAATTACCAGAACGTATTAATCATGACAAAATGATTATAAAAGTCAGAATAAAGAGAATTTTTTATAACATTTGAAGATTATTAATATTATTATTATTTTAATTTTCATTATTATTATTATTATTAAATTTTTATTTTTTATTATTATTATTATTATTATTGTTATTATTATTATACTGTTACTATTATTATTTATTTTTATTATTTTTATTATTATTATTATTATTATTATTATTATTACCTTTATTAGTAGTATTATTGCAAAATAAAATATTATAACTGTAAAATAATAAAAATAAGTATAATAATAATATTAAGTCGTTAAATATGTTATTAATATTATTATTGTTATTTTATCATTATTATCATTTTTACTATAGTATAATTGCAAAAATAATTATTATAACCAGTAATAATTACAGTAATAACGATATAAATTAAAATATATATAAATAATTATTACAATATCGTTATTACTGTTATTATTGTTGTTATTACTATCATTTTGTTATTGTTGTTAGTATAAATTGCAAAAAAAATAAATTATAAAATGCAATAATTGCAATAATAATGATAAAATTGCAATAATGATGATAGTGATGATGATAAGATGATTTTGAGGATATAACGATAATAATAATGATAATCATGATAATAATGAAAGATAACAACAGGAATTGTGTCCATATATAATAAAAAAGGTAAAAGAAAAAAATTCCCAAAAATCGAAAAAGCGGGCAAAATCTAGCGAAATAAAAACCTTTTGAGAGTATACTCCAAATGACGTGTTTTTTGATTTTTTTGATGATTTTGGCAATTATTAGGGTAATAAAGATAATAATTACCAAAATCGTATTAATCATGACAATAATGATGATAAAAGTCAGAATGAAGAGAATTTTTATAACATTTGAAGATTATTAATAAATTATTATTATTATTTATTATTATTATTATTATTATTATTATTATTATTATTATTTTTATTATTTATTTTTATTATTATTATTATTTTTATTAACATTTATTATTAGTATTATTTGCCCAAAAAATATATTATAACTGTTAATAATAATAATAGGAAGTATAATAATAATATTAATAGTCGTTATAATAACGATATTAATTAAAATAATGATTAAATAATTTTATAATATCGTTATTATTGTTTTTATTGTTGTTATTACTATCATTATTGTTGTTGTTATTAGTATAGTTGCAAAAATATATATTATAACTGCAATAATTACAGTAATGATGATAATGATGATGATAATGATTTATATTTAGGATGATAACGATAATAATAATGATATAAACATAATAATAATGATGATAACAACAGGAATTGTTTATAGTTAAAAAAAAGGTAAAGAAAAAAAATCCCAAAAGTCGAAAAAGCGGCAAAATCTAGCGAAATAATAACCTTTTGAGAGTATACTCCCAAATGACGTGTTTTCGATTTCTTTGATGATTTTGGCAATTATTAGGGTAATAATGATAATATTACCAGAATCGTATTAATCTGACAATAATGATGATAAAAGTCAGAATAAGAGAATTTGATAACATTTGAAGATTATTAATATTGTTATTATTATTATTATTATTATTATTATTATTATTACTATTATTATTTATATTTTACTAATTACTATTATTATTATTATTATTATTATTATTTTAATTATTAGTATTATTATATTATTATTATATTAATTTTATTATTATATTATTGCCAAAAAAATATATAACTGTAAAAATAATAACATAAGTATAATAATAATATTAATAGTCGTTATAATAACGATATTAATTAAAATAATGATAAAAAATATTATTATAAAAACGTTATTATTGTTATTAAATTTTTGTTATTTTCTATCATTATTGTTGTTGTTATTAGTATAGTTGCAAAATATAAATTATAAAATGCAATAATTGCAATATAATGATAGTAATTTTCAATAATGATGATAATAATTGCAATAATGATGAAATGATGATGATAATGAATGATAATGAGGATGATAACGATAATAAAGATGATAATCAAAATAATTTAAAGATGATAACCCAAAAGGAATTGTGTCCCCATATATAAAAATAAAAAGGTAAGAAAAAAAATCCCAAAAGTCGAAAAAGCGGCAAAATCTAGCGAAATATAACCTTTTGAGAGAATACTCCAAAATGACGTGTTTTCGAATTTCTTTGATGATTTGGGCAATTATTAGGGTAATAATGATAATAATTACCAGAAATGGTATTAATCATGACAATAAAGATGATAAAGTCAGAATAAAAAGAATTTTTTATAACATTTGAGATTATTTTAATATTTTATTATTAAATTTTTATTATTATTTATTATTATTATTTTTATTATTTACTTTATATTATTATTATTATTATTATTAAATTTTTACATTATTTTTATCATTATTTTTATTACATTTATTATTAGTATTATTGCCAAAAATATATTAACTGTAATAAAAATAATAATAAGTATAATAATAAAAATAATAGTCGTTATAATAATGTTATTAATATTATTATTGTTATTTATATCATTATCATTATTTTTACTAGTAGTATAATTGCAAAAATAATTATATAACAGTAATCATTACAGTAATTTAAAGATATTAATCCCAAAAAAATGATATAAATAATTATTATAATTCGTTACTATTGTTATTATTGTTGTTATTACTATCATTATTGTTGTTGTTATTAGTATAGGGGTTTTGGGAATATAAATTTAAAATGAATTAATTTCAATTAAAATGATGATAATTGCAATAATATGAAATAATTTTCAATAAGGATGATAATGAGGATGATAAAACCGATAATAATGATGATAATCATGATAAAAAAGGTGATAACAACAGGGTTTTTTGTCCCTTATTATTAAAAAAGGTTTAAAAAAAAAAAAATTCCCAAAATTTGAAAAAAACCAAAATCCTTTTAGGTTTTTCTCCCAAAATGACGGGGTTTTCGATTTCCTTTTTTGATGATTTTTGGCAAATTTTTTGGGTAAAAAATGATAATAATTACCAAATTGTTTAATCATGACAATATGGTATAAAATCCCGAATAAAAGAATTTTTGATAACATTTTAAAATTATTATTAATTATTATTATTTTTACTATTATCATTATCATTATCAATTTATCATTATCATTTTTCCTTATCATTACATTTTTTATTATCTTTATTATTATTATTTTTAAATTTTTATTTTCAAAATATTAAATTTGTATTAATTTCAAAAAAAAAAATATTAGAACTGGGAATAATAAGAAAAATTAAATATAAAAAAAATATTAATGTCTTATAATAAAGTTAATTTAAAATTATTTTTGTTATTTTTATCATTATCATTATTTTTCCCAGTAGTAAAAATTCAAAAAAAAATTATTATAAAAAGTAATCATTACAGTAATAACGATATTTAATTAAAAAAATGATATAAATAAATTTTTATAATATCGTTATTTTGTTATTTTTTGTTGTTATTTACTATCTTATTTTTGGGGTTGTTTATTTGTTTTAGTTTTTCCAAAAAAATAAATTTTAACTGCATTTAATTTCAAAAAAATAATAAAAATAATTTTCAATTTAAAGATGATTTTTTTAATTTTCAATATTGATAAATAATAAAGATTATAAAAATTTTTATTAAAAATTTAAAAAGGAAAAGAAAAATAATAAATGAAAAGGTTTTCAGGGAAAAATTTAATTTTTGGGGAAAAACCCCAACCCGGGAATTTTTTTTCCTTTTTTTTTCAAAGGTTTAAAAGAAAAAAATTTTCCCCAAAAATCGGGAAAACGGTTAAATTTCTTTTAATAAAAAAATTTTGAAAAAACCTTAAAATTATTTTGATTTTTTATTTTTATTTTTAAAAATTTTAAAAATTTCCTTTTTTAAAATTACTATGAGGAAAAACCTAATGGGTCCTTTTGGGTTTTTTTTTTTAAATTTTTTAATTCATTTTTAAGGGTTTTTTTTTGGGGGCATGTTTTTTAACATTTAAAAGGATCCGGGCATTTAAAAAAAAGGCCGTTTACGCAACTTGGGTTTGGCGGGGAGGAAACGGAGGAACAAACCCAAAAGAGACGCAGTTTTTGGGGCTTGGGTCCTGGGGAAGACCTCTTTTGTGCCTTTTGACCTGTAAACTTTGTGTTGCCTTTTTTTTAAGGGTGTTTTCGGGCGTGTGACATGCTGGTGTCCCCCCTTTTATTTTGCCTATAGAAAAGGGGTTTCGGGGAAATAACTTTTGTAAATAAAGAAAAACCCGTTTTTTTGTGTTTTTTTTTCGTGCCCTGCCTCGCCCCCTTTGGGGTTTTTCCCCCATGGGGGTTCCCGGGGGTTCTGTTTTGCTAGGTGCCTTTTTTGGACTGTTCCCGTGTTTACGCCCCCCTTTATAGCACCCGTCTTTCCTAAACCTGGCCCTTTTGTTTTGGGCAGGGGAGATGAGGGGGAAGGGGTAAAAAATGGTGTCAGGAAGGGGGTTTTTTGATATTTGATCCAGTGAAAGGGGGCCGATTTATTTACGTTCTCCAAAGATGGCGGGGACCATGAGGGGAGGAGGGCTATGACTTGGGTAGGCACGAGTGAGGGGAGCCGACCAAAATGAACCCGATCATGCCATGGCTGGCCCGGTTTTGAGGGAGGAAAAGGCAAAAAAGGGCCCGAAGATCAGGCCAGAAAGGGGACGCGACCGGCGCACCATCTCGTGGAGTCAGGGGAAGGAAGGCCCGAGGAAAATTTTCTCAACTTTTTTGGGGGTGTTTCAAAGGGAATCTTGCATCTGTGAAGATGGAAAAAATCAGCCGTACACCGACAAGGCCCCCAAAATTTTGGAAAAGTGAACTGATGGAGGAGGGGGCAAAACTCTGAAGGGGGGAGGGTTCATGGGGCCCGAGGGAAGGAAATGAAGGGCGGAAAAGGGGCGGGCAAAGAGGTAAAAAACGTTTCAACAAGAAGGCAGACGAGGTTCTTGCAACGGGTCCAGAGTGTCCAAAAATTTTCTGGGGGGTGCCTGGGTTCCTGGCAGGAAAAACCCCCCCCTCGCACATCGTGTCGGGCCATGGGGCGCTTTTCAGAAGGGGCCCGGGGAAACCCATCGGGAAACCCCTCCCTTAGGTATAGGTTTGGGGGCAAACTCGGACCCGGGCAACCCCCCCCTCGTTTTTCCTCCCTCACCCCCTTCCTCCCCCCCGGGGGTGTTTGTTACGGGACGCGTTTTTCCCCGCTGCAGCCCCCCGGGGCCTTTTTCCAAAAATTCTGTGACCCTAAGCCCGCTGAAGGGACGACGGAAGGGGGCCTGGGAGGCTAAAGTCGCCCAAATTTTAAAAGCGGGAAACTGCCCAAGGGGTGGAGCCGGGAAAGAGAAGGCCCTGCATTTTGGGGAAAAACGCTTTAAAGGGGGCCCCCGGGGGAATGTTTGGGCATCGCCGGGATCCCCCATGCCCCTTACACCACGTGGGGTGGCTTTTTAAACGCCGTTTCGGGAACCCAAACCCCCAGGCCCCAGGTTTTAAACGGGGCCCCCCCTTGAAAAAACGGACTCGTGGCGTGGCGAAACACTGTCCCCCAAATGCGCAGGATGTGAAAACGCTTTGGGAAGGAGGTCGTCCCCCGGGAGCTGCAAAGAGATGGAGGTGGTCCTGGCCCGCGAATTTTCTTTGTTTTACCGTTTGCAGGACCCCCAAACTGCAAAAACTCGTCAACAGGCAAACCCTTTAGGCCCCGCAGGTGGGGCGGGTGGGGGGAGGACTTTGGGAGTTTGAGGCCTTTTCCCGAAGGCAAAACCCGTGGCCTTTGGGGAGGGTGAATATGGAAAAAACTGAGGGTTTTTGGGGAGACCCAAAAACATGGAGTTATGAAACCCTTAATGGGGATTAAAATTTTGGGGGGGAAAAACAAGGGAAAAAAATAATATAATTAAACGATTTTTTTTTTTTTGCCTGCTAGGGGTTATCAAAAGCAGGTGTAAACTCGCTTGAACCTTTTGCATGGGGGAACCCCCGCCTGCCCCTTTTCCCCTCCTAGGGCTGAGAGCGAGGTTTTATGGGTCCCCTCTTTTTTTTTATTTTTTTCATAGTTTTCCCGGGAAAAGGGGGGTGGCCCTGTGTTGAAATTTTTTTCAGGGCGGGAGACTCCTCTCTCTGTGAGCACGGGTGTGGGCGGTGCTCACCGGGGAGAGGCCCCTCCCACCCAGCAGATTGTGATGTGTAATCTTGGCCTGACATATGAGGAAAGGAAAGCAAAAGCAAAAAACATTTAAAGACATTAACATAAAATATGGATGAAGGGTGAGTGTCCAGCGCATAAACTCGTTAGAGGTAATGTTGTGAAGTGTAGTGACGTATGATGAATGATAACATGATGTAGTGACATGTGGTGATGATGTGAAGTGTGGTTGTGTAGTTACCTTCTTCGCGTTAGCAGCGGAAGGTAGTTGGGGTGACGGTATGGGCTTGCTATTATGGTGGATTTCTTTGCTTGGAAATCATCCTCCGAACCGAGCACAAGCATAACACAACGCGAACGTTGCGCGTGAATGTGGGCGGTCCGGAGGCTTTTTCTTTGCTGTGGTTTGATGCGCTGGTTGATGTGAAGGTGAAGTAAAAAATGAGCGAATTGTTTACAAACGGAAAAGGTAATCAAAAATAAAGAAGAAGCAGGACCTCTCCTCTCCTCTCCTCTCTCCCTGCGGTGAATCGGTCCTTAATTGGACGATTCAGAGAGAAGGGAGGATCGGTTCCGGCAAGGGTGGCGGACGGGGCGCAGCGGGTGGAGCCGAGCAACGCCAAGAGAGTCACCATGATCCCTCGATCGTGTGGCTTTTGCATGAGCATATTAAAGAGATGCACCGCGCCCGGTCCCATGCAATCTCGGCCTCGGCTCTTCCGCGTTACCGGATGATGACGCGCCCCCCATTGTTTGATGCCACGATGCTATATGCTTGCATGTAGCTTCGTGCCCTCCTAGCCTACTCTTTCCTATACGAATTTTCGGCATTAGGATGACTCTGTGCACACCTTCTGGTGAACTGGACCCCATCTTCGGGCGCGTGCTCGGACGTGGGCAGACCTTTACCTCCCGCAGGGGAGGGTGTGTCTGGGGGGCCTTAGAAGGCCTGCCTTACGGTGTGCATAGAGTTGCCATTCTTTTGTTAGGGACTGGTCTGGCAGCCCATCTGATGACTGCCACTCTTTTTCTTTCGAATAGGGCGATAGGCAGGTAGAGCCCCCTTGTCAGGCCTTCAGCCAGGTTCTGTCTAATAGCAGCTGCTAGACAGAACATCAAGGTCCCGTCCTGTGATAGGAAGTACCTGGATAAAAGTTAGTCTTTCTTCCTCACTGTGATGAAATAGTCTGTGGTTGGCTATTTCAGAGGGATGAAGGAACTTACTGGAACAGGCACAGGTCCCCTTTACTCTCACTGAGGTGAAACTTTGGGTGTTTCAGAGAGAAGAGGGATTCACGTTAAACCCACTCTGCCAAAAGAACTGCCTGGAAAAAAGTCAGCTCCTCTCCCTCACTGTGATGGAAACAGTCTGTGGTTGGCTGTTTTCAGAGGGACGAAGGAGCTTACTGGAACAGGTACAGGACCCCCCTTCATCTCACTGAGGTGAAACATCCTTTGGATGTTTCAGAGAGAAGAGGGATTCACCTTAAAAACCGTCCTGCCATAGGAACCTCCTGGAAAAATGTTAATTTCTCTCCCTCACTGTGGTGAAACAGTCTGTGGCCGGCTGTTTTCAGAGGGATGAAGGAAATGACAGGAACAGGTGCAGGACCCCCCTCTTTTCTCAATGAGGTGAAACAACCTTTGGGCGTTTCAGAGAAAAGAGGGATTCACTTTGAAAAAGGGTACAGGTCCCCTCTGAGGAGCGGAGAGGAACTGCCTGGAAAAAGTGAAAGAGCTCCCTTCCTCACTGAGGGAGGAGCAGATGTGTTCCCATCAACGATGTCCTGTAGGTGGAAGGACATCCCCTCTGGGATAGTCCCAGAGGTTGTCACCTACCCACGTGTTTGCCGTGCGGTGCACCCTTGTGAGCTGGGAGACGGGAGTCCTGGAGGTTGAGCGATGCCGTGCACGAGTACGCCCTGCGGCTAGCAACACGCCTCTTTGGTCCTCTATTCTGGCAAGACAGGCGGCCTGATCCAGGCCCGGTCAGGTCAATTGGCTGGTCTCCCTCGGGAGGCTAGGGTCAAGCAGTCATGCTGCCGTTGGTACCCACACCGTCCGTGCGTCCCAGTGCAAACGGCTAATTGGCTGCGTATATCCACTCATCACCCCTGTTGCTGTTAGACATTGGTTTTAGCACTCAGCTTCCCCTTGTTGGACTCCGTGGTGGGTGGGGGCGTGAGTGGATGAAGCACTGCCAAGTATATGGAAAATTCAAATCAAAATCCCCCACAGACAGACCTTACTGTTGACGACCCGTGCAAGGCCCAGACCACGGCAGCCACCCTGAAGCCTTACGTGCCTCTGGGTGGCAAAAGAAAACCCAGAGCACAGGATGACACTGTCATGCCTGCTGCCAAGATGGCGGACAAGACAAATAAATCATGTACAAACATGTCTGTCCACCAGATTGTCCAACAGATGGACTCTCGTGCTGGCCCCTCCAGGCCAGCACCCAGACCAGGAAGGTCTCTGAGCCCCCCTCAGACGACCCCACTGACTGAATCAGGAGCACCAGCTGAACCAGCCGAAACAGCTGATGCCTCCACGAGCAAGCCCCAAAACCGAAAGGGCGGACCGAAACGGCCGAGGCCGGAGACCGACTCTGATGGCGAGTCTGGACCCCCAAGGCGTTTCCCGCAATTTAAGGTCCCCGTTAAACCCGAAGGCTTCGACAATGCCTACCAAATGGTAAGGGCATTGGAGAGCCAGCGCAAAATCTGGCTGTCGATCCGGGTTGCGCGAGATCAGGGCATGATCATCGTGCCCAAAGATCAAGCCACCCTTTGTTTCCTGCAGGAGACAAAGGAGCTAAAAGATGGGAGGAAAGTGAGCCTCTCGCCACTGAATCCCGAGGAGAAGAGAGTCAAGATGGTGCTACTTGGCTTCTCAGTCTCATACGATGTGGAGGTGATAGCATCACACCCACAGGTCGTGGAGGCTTCCCGATTGTCGAAGGGGAAGACTCCAACCAGGCAAGTCCTGGTGACCATGAAAAGTAGCCCAAGCTCCACCCTTGATTTGGGTAACTGGAGTACCTATCACCTACGCACTTATGTGCCTGAACCACTTCGGTGTTTCAAGTGCCAGAAGTACGGACACCACCAGGCTAACTGTACAGCCAAGCCAAAATGTGGTGTCTGTAGCAAGGCACACAATACCGAGGTGTGCATCAAGGCACATAAAGAAGAAAAGGACACAACAGCCAAATGTCCTAACTGTGCCAAGAGGCATCACGCCTGGAGCCTGGCTTGCTCTGTCAGGAAAGAGGCGGCCCTCAAACGGCAAGAGGTTGCTAAGAAGCGACCAGACTTTGTTCCTGCCCCCCCAGGCACCTACGTCTGGGGGAGGAACAAAAGCGAAAAGGCTTCCCGACCTCCTAAGAGGAAGGAAGCTGCCCCCCAGCCGAAACCGGAGATCTCCGACAATCAGGAGTTCCCCCAAGTAAAGCAAGTGCAGAGGAACCACAGGAAGAAAGGTTCCAACAGCACCACATGGTCCTCCCCAGACCCAGAAGACATGTTCTTCGACGAGGGGGACATGTCGATCCTGATCACTGCTGTGGTCACAGCAGTGGCAGTATCCTTGTCCAGGACCAAGGAAGAGGCGGATAAGGCAGTCGACGTTGCCATGACGACATTCAAACAGACTGTGAAAAGCATAAAGGGAAGGAAGATGGAGAGGGCCAAATCAGCCCAATCCTCTCCCTCACCCCAGGTCGAGACTCCCCTCCCCTCTCCAACCCAGGCTATGCCCTCACAGGCAGAGCCTAGCCAGGCTATGCCCTCACAGGCAGAGCCTAACCAGGCTGTTTCAGTGCCACAAGCCGAATCAGAAGAAGCTGAGCCTGCCCAGGCAAGGCCAGCCAATGCACAGAAACAGCCTGGCCAGAGAAAAAGCCAAAGACGAAAAGTCAGAGCTACCAAAGGCTCTCCACCCCCCAGTGGATCCAGGGATAGCCTGACAGCCGAAGGAGACCCCTCAAGCAGTGAGGATCTCACAATGGAGTTGTCAGACTCCGACCGTCAACCCGAATATGACGATGTCTCTGATGTAACTATCAATTAGTAACATCATGGCACGCAATCTAAGTATTCTGCAGTGGAACATCTGTGGCTTCTCCTCAAGGAGTGCCATCCTCCACGCAATAGTGCGATCAAGGAGCATTGACATCGTCATGCTCCAGGAGACATTATCAGCGGAAGCTGTTCGCTTCTCCGGGTATCACGTCTACGCGCTGCCACGTTCCGATGGCAAAAGAGGCCTGATGACCCTGGTGAAAGCAACAATTCCCTGCTCCTGCAATAGCCGATGCACCGCACTGTGGAGAAGATGCTGAATCTCTTGCCGTCGAGATTCAACTGGCCGGGGGACCCCTGAAATTGTACAATGCGTACAGCCGGCCACACTGTAGTAGCTTAGACATCAGCCAGGTATGTGCTTCCGCAGCACACGACCGAGTGATCATAGGGGGAGACTTCAATGCACACCACCCCATCCTGGCTCCCTGCAGGGCACCGGATGTGGCTGGCCGTCACATAGCCAACGTGCTTGAGACATTCCCCGAGATCGCTCTCCTCAACAGCCAGGAGCCAACGCATGTCAGAGGAGGGGTCCTAGACCTCACCCTGGCCACTGCGACTCTGGTGGAGAGGATTGGCTGGCGTGTCGATGAGACCGTCACTAGTGACCATTATAGCACTATAACAACCCTCATGGATAGTGGCCCAGCCAAAATACCACGACCGAATTCAAGATGGAAAACAGACAAGGCCAACTGCAGGCGTTCCAGAACGCCTTGGCCCGCTGTCTGAGAAGCAATGAACCCACACAGAGCGAAAATGTGGAAGTGCTACAAGCCAGACTTGTAAATGCCATTGATGAGGCAGCCTCACTGACCATACCCAAAACTCGGCCTGGGTCCAGGAGTCACAAGGACGCCTGGTACTTCAATGACAAGATTAGGGAGGTCAACCACAGGGTAAATATGTGCCGAAAACATTTCTGAAGGCAAAGAACCTAGCCCTCCTAAGGGAGGCTGTCAGGGATGCCAAGGAAACTGCCAGCAGAGTGAGGCAGGAAAAGTGGCTGGAATGGTGTGAGTCTTTCGATCACCGTACCACCCTCTCAGAGCTTTGGCAACGGGTCAAGCGAGCCACCAGCCGCTCAGCCCCGAGATGCACGCACCACGACCCCCAGTCAGAGGCCAACAAACTGGCACAAGAATTCTCTGCGAGAACGAGTAGCGACAGTCTGCCAGCCAAACTGAGGGCAAGACAAGAACGCCTACAACCAGACAGACTTGCTCACATCAGAGAAAGGGCAGCCGAATCCGATAACTAAGACGTTATCTTTTCTCTGAGGGAACTAAGAGATGCATATAAAGCCAGTTGCAACTCAGCCCCGGGCGATGACGGGATCTCGTACCCCATCATCTCCCGCCTGGGACTGGTAGGTGAGCTTGCATTTCTGCAACTCATCAACAAGTCCTGGGAAACTTCCACTCTACCCCAGAGCTGGAAGAGGGCTACCATAGTTCCCATACCTAAACCAAAGGAACCAGGGAAATACCGCCCCATCCCTCTCCTCAGCTGTCTGGCCAAGACTGCCGAGAGGATGGTATTGAACCGGCTCCAATGGAAAATGGGACCCCCACACGAACACCTCCACGGGTTCACCAGGGGCATGAGCACAGCGCACAGCATAGCCACGCTCTTGAGCACAATAAACACGGGCACATCTGTCCTGGAGAAGGATTTCGAATCGGCAAGTCCTCTTGCCATTCAGGAGAGCCTGATCCAAAAAGGAATCAGAGGTAAGCTCTTGGCTTGGATAGGTGACTACTTTACGAATAGAACAGCCAGAGTCAAATTCCAAGGTCACCTATCACAGCACATGCCACTAGAAAATGGAACGCCACAGGGTGGGGTTCTCAGTCCAGCCCTCTTTAACACACTAATGTCCTGTATCCTCAACATAAACCTCCCAGTGGGGTGCAAGATCATCTCCTATGCAGACGATCTGCTATCATCTCCACTGGACCACACTGCCTAAACAAAGCCCAGCGTTGTCTGGACTTGGTATCCGAGGAGTGTTGCAGGACAGGACTAAAGATATCTGCAGCCAAATCCAAAGCCATGGCTCTGAGACAGAGAGTTCAAGGCACAAGTCTGAAAATCCAGGGAATGGACTTGGAGTGGGTTCAGGAATACCTCTACCTTGGGGTAAGGATAGACGGACCCTCTCCTTCCGCCAGGAGGTCCAGTACCTGCTTGACCGAACAAAGGCAAGACTGTCTGTCATGAGAGCAATGAGTGGAAGACGCATAGGGGCCAGACACAGAGTACTAAGATCATTCTATGTACATGCTGTCAGGCCCATTGTAGACTATGCCTCCCTCGCTCTGATTGGCATTAAGAGAAAATATAAAGACCGATTGGAGACAGTCCAAAACGAAGCCGCCAGGGTCATTCTGGGTGCCCCAAGGTGGCCGAAGGTCCTCAACCTCCTAGTGGAGACAAACCTTCTCCCCTTGGCCTCACGAATTGATCTAACGGCAGCACAATTCTTATCAAAGGTCATCCAGGCTCCCAGGAACACAAGCCTAAGACACAAAATAGTCAGACGCCTAGAACAAGATAACGAGCTGTTTGCAAACAACTCCTGGTGTCTCACACAGCCAGGGTGCTAATACGCCATCAGCTCAAAGAACCGCTACTGGCCAAGGGCATGGACTCCCCACACCCTGACTTTGTTGAAGCTCCGCCGTGGGCACAAACCTCGATAGAGTTCTCGGTCATGAGACTGGCAAGCAAAAAGAATGAATATTGTACGCCTAGCCTAAAGGCAGAAACCCAGAGGGTCATTGCAACCTTCACCCCTCCGGGGAGCAGAACATATTACACGGATGGATCGGTCGATCCCTTGACCCACACTGCAGGCGCCGGCTTCGCAGCAAGGGATGCCACAATATCCATGAGGGTAACAGACAACGCCTCCTCGCTACAGGCAGAGGCAGTTGCTATCATGGGAGCACTGAGCCACGTGTCCGTGAGGGAAGGACACGTGGTCATACACACAGACTCCAAAGGAGCCGTCGACTGTCTTCAGCAGCACTCACCCACTGACAACATCTACCTCCTGACAACCATCCGCACAATAGCACAAAGGATGCTTGCTCAGGGTAGAAGAATTATCATAAACTGGGTTCCCAGCCATATAGGGACCAGAGGCAATGAGCTTGCTGACAGATTAGCCGAAATCGGCAGGGGTATGCCCCCTAATCCCATGATAATACATCAGAGCCGAAAATTACTTAAGAGGAAGTGTACGGTGACGGCCAACTCCTTCCTCCTGCAGCTTCACAGAGAGGAAACGAGATATTCCCCCTCGGCCAGCTGGTACTCAGATGCCACAGGCTATGAACCACTGGCACTCTCTGAAATAAACAACAGAGGTACCGAAGTCATTCTGCACAGAATGTGCCTAGGTTACCACTGTGCATGGCAGATTATACAAACCATAGAACGTGAAGAGAGGTGTTGCATGCATTGCGGCGAGCCGAACGCCACACTGGTACACTACTTGGAGAATTGCGTGCACACGCAATTCCTAAGACAAAGCCCACAGAACACAGCCGTCGTGCTGGTAAAGAGATTATGCAAGATGCTTACACCACGGCTACAGGAGCGCCTGCTGGCAATCCCACCGCCACGGTAAGCACTGAGTGTCAGACCAACAAATGAGACAGCCATAAAAAGCTGACACAGGCCGGGCCATAAGTGAAAGGCCCGGGCGAAGCCAGAACTTCGCAAATCTCAAGCAAGCAAGCAATCAAAAATAAAATATACATATATACAAAAATGTGAGTTTCCTGCAAGGGTGGGAAACATCCTTCGGTTTGCACGCACGAGTGAATATATACAGTCGAAAATTACAAAAAACACATATATACAAAGAAGGTTGTGGCCAGCACATAGACTCACTATAAAGAGAGGTGGTGATGTGGTGAAGGTGGTGAAGGTTCCCACGCTCACCCAGTCAAAGCCAAGAGAGTGACCATAATAGCAAAACGAACCTCAAAGTGTCATTGAGCAACCCTGGTCTGCCGGGGCCTCAATCGCGCTGCGAATCATTTTGCTATCTTGCCCTCTCAATTAAAGTAAATGCTTAGTAAAGAATCTCTGGTTTCAGAGAAGATTTGCCTTGCTACTGCCTTTAGCGGTATTTTCCTTCTAACTATTGACGGTGACAAGGGAATACTACACCTTTCCCCAGACCCGCAGCTCTCTCTATCACAGGGAAACCTGTATAGGGAGGCCCAGCAGTCTGGGGTGACCTGTACGTGTGCTTTATCTCCTACTAAACTTCTTCCCTTTCTTGCGTTTGGGTGGTGCACTCTCACCTACTGTCCCTTTATAGCAAGGTTTGGCAGCAAGGGAGTTGCCCAACACATAAACTCCGATCCTCTAGTGTGCTGGAAAACGCTACCAGCCTGCCCACTAGAGGGGGTCGAGTCCAGGACCTCTATTTTCGGCTTTCCTAACTCTCTCATCTCTTTTCAAATCACCTTCATCCCTCATCTCACCTCACCTCACTCATGTTAAAATTATTAAGGTTAAAGTCATTTCTCAAGGGGGGCCCCCGGCCCTAACCGGCGGGACGCCCTTGCCAAGGCTCTCTTTGAGGCCAATATCAGGGTACTTCGGTACTATCAAATCCATGAAGGATATCTTGCTCTCATTGATGACGACGACCATGCCCAAAGAATTTTCTCCTCCACGACAGTCGATATGCTAAAGAATCTGGGGTTCACTCCTGTGCTCCCCCCCGACGTGAAGGCCAAGCTCACGCTGGTCTTCAAAAGACTGGACAGACACGTGGTTAACGAACCTGAGTCAGCCATGCCGACGAGATCATGGCAGCTGCTCCGACTCCCATGTCGAAAACGTGTTTGTCCTCAAAAACTCATATCTCCTCAAAGTCCACTTCTCAGAGCACCAGGCTGCCAAGAACATCAGAGAAAAGGGTATTTACCTCTTCAACCTCTTTGTCGCCCCTTGGCAAATTGAATTTGAGCGCTTCACGCCACTCAGGCAGTGTATGAATGCTATGGCTATGGACATATCAAAAAGCCAATGAAAGGAGACAAAGAGCACCAGGTGCTCTGAATGGGGCTCCTCCACACACTCATACAGGGACTGCAAAAGTAATGTGAAAAAAATGCCTCAATTGCGGCGGTGACCACCGCCCCTTTCGCCAACAGTTGCCCTGCAAGAAAAGAGGCTATGAAAGTCTCACAGCAAAGAGAAAAGAAAAGGAGAAAGAGAAAGAAGCTAGGCCTCTTAAGGTAGTGGCGCAAAAGGCAGCGCAGGAGACAGTCCACTTAGCCCTTCCAACGATCTCTCAAAATATATCATGATTGTTCTCCTGCATGCTCACATGCAGAACCTCATTGCCCTGAAAAGGGCTTTAGGCACCATGCCAAGGAGGCCTAGCAAGAAATAACCTTCCTGAGCTTGATCTGGGGGAGGCCGACTCCTGGGGCATCTTAAAGGTGATCCAGCCCCCTGCTAAATCTCCAGACACTACCCCCTTAGCCACAGGGGAGTCATCACATGATGTTGCCCTGGAGAAGCAACTAATGAAGATCCCCCAGATCTCCCATCCACCCCAGTGACAGCTCCTAAGCCTGACGCCTCAGTTAGGCCAAAGGAGCAACGCCAAAAGCAGCCACCAGCAGACCCTCCCACGGAGGTCCGCCAGACCTTCCCGGACCCATCACCACAAGACCCCCCCAGGGGAGTCCGCCATACCTCCCCGGACCCACCACCACCATCTCCGTACAAAAAACGTCGAAGAGATGTCACAGAGACGAGGATGGTTGGGACCGCCTCATGGACGGCACTGCAGTTGACCCCTCGTTCTATGGCATACGACTGTTTGCAGAAAACCCCCAGAAATATACATACTCTGGAAGAGAGGAAATTGGGCAAGAAATTAGAAAGAACCGTATCAAGTGGCTCATGACCAAAGCAGAGCATTATAACATGGTGATAGCTCAAAAATACATGCACACATCTTGGAAGGTAACATACACATTGACAACACCATGATCGAATACTACAGAAACATCACAAAATACCCAACGGACACCTCATGGGACGACTCCACATAAAACAGACAACACAACATGGCACTTCCACACTACACTCACGCCTCACCATCATACAACACAACGTCTTACACTGGAAAACATGGAAAACACGAACTCTGCAACACCTACGAAAACACGACCCACATATCATCCTCTTAAACAGCCATGGGCTCAATAACACTAACCCACTAAATATATACACATACACAATCTACTCTTCCAACATTTCACAAGAACAAAGCGATGGCGTAGCTATAGCAATCAAAAACAACATCCAACACAAAATCATCAACAACTTCCATTCAGACCTCTTGGCAGTCGAAATAAACACACCACAAGGACCCATCATATGGCAACACTATACCTACCCCACGTAGACCATACATACCAGAACCCGACAAACCTGCAGCTCCTGAGACATAACAAACCAATATACATCCTGGGAGACTTTAACGCAAACCAGCCACTATTTGGATACAACCACACCAACAACATAGGCAGAGGCCTGGCCTCATACATACAACAAGGCAGACTGACACACCTCGGTCCACACACACCAACTTACATTACCCACAACACAGCAACCACACCCGACATAGTTCTTGCAAACCACCTAGCACACCTACACCACCATATAACAACAGACGATATCACATCCAGCGACCACCTCCCGGTCATCCTAACACACTCAACAAACCCTATCATGATCCCAACACAACCCCGAGAATCCTTCAAACATGCAAACTGGGAGGGCTTCAAATAAGCACTTGAAAACACACAAGTAACTGATCTCGAGGGGCAACCCACACACACAATAAACACCCACCTTGAACAGTGGTACACAGACATACAGACGGCCCGGAAGGCCAACATCCCCAAAACATCATACAAAACCATCCCTCACTACAGAGAAACACATCGTCTGAAATTGCTTAAAATACAATACAGGCACTTACACGACCTTTCAATAACACGGGGCTGG
Source organism: Penaeus monodon (assembly GCF_015228065.2). Lineage (NCBI taxonomy): Eukaryota > Metazoa > Arthropoda > Malacostraca > Decapoda > Penaeidae > Penaeus > Penaeus monodon. Next base: position 34,381,187 of record NC_051422.1, on the reverse strand, counting down.
GACGCACAACTACGCTCACAATACAGAGAACTCCAAACGCAAATAACACACGAAATTAAAGTAATGAACAAACAACACTGGGACTCATTAGCACAGAGACTATGTCAAAACACCAAAGACCCCAAGAAATTTTGGAGCTCCTTCAAATGCTCATGGGTTTGAACAAACAGACCACCACATACCTGTACAACACACACAGACAGAAGGTAGACTCGGTGGAGGAGATGGAGCTACTCCACAGGGAATTCTGGCAACAGAATTTTCCCAAAACACCCCCACCGAGAACGCCCGATTTGACCCACTACAGAGACCGAGGTAACACACTACCTACACCCAAAACAGAAACACAAATTCTCCCAGAAAACATCATTACACTAAACAACCTCACAGAGGACAGTCCCCTCTCCACACCCTTCACTCCAGAAGAAATTGTCAACACCATCAAACAGACCAAAAACACAACACCAGGAGCAAGCAACATAAACAAAACAATCATAGAACATCTGCCACCCATGATCCGCAGGTTACGCCATCTCTTTAATGCGGCATTGGCTACAGGATATTTTCCCCGACAAATTCAAACACGCCACCCTCACCCTCATTCGAAGTAGGGGAAGTCAGTACATGAGGTGGAGAACTATCGCCCTATCTCATTGCTGGAAGTTCCCAGGAAACTGCTAGAGAGGCTAATAACACGCAGACTTATCACACACCTGGAAAACAACAACAAACACAACAGTAGGCAACACGGCTTTTGCCCCCACAGGGGGACCGAGAGCGCTATCGCCCTCGCTTATGAGGGGATTGCTCTCGGTCTCGTTAACAAGCACCAGATTAACCATTATACTAAGAGACGTCAGCAAGGCCTTTGACAAGGTCTGGCACAACGGCCTCAAAAAACAAATTAACACAATTACAACTCCCTACACATCTCACACGCCTCCTCTGTAGCTTCCTGGACCACAGGACTGCCACAATACGCCTGGCACCCCTATCCACCTCAGAAGTGGAGTACCACAGGGAAGTGTTCTCTCACCAACCCTGTATATCCTGTATACAGCCAATCTGCCACACCTACACCCTACAGCAACTATATTTCCTATGCAGACGATATCACACAGATAATCTCACACCCCTCCAAATCACAACACATCATAAAACGAACACAGAAAGAGCTATACAGAACATTAACACCTTTTAGCACCATTGGAAAATACAGACAAACATCAACAAATTCAAACTCATGCACATAGCACGCAAAACCGCACAACCCATCACAGCCAACAACACCAACATCCCTCACACAAACAGAGGAAACATGCTTGGCTTTCATTTCACAACCACAGGCTTCATATCACACGTCACACAAAGAATCGCACAAGCACGCACAACACTCACCAAACTCAGACGCTTCTCATGCTGCCCCACCCAAACAAAGCTCAGACTCTACAAAGCAACTGTAAGACCTATCCTTGAATACACACCTGTCCCACTGGTTGCTATATCAAAATCACAAAAACTCAAAATGCAATCAGTACAGAACAAAGCACTACTCTGGGTACACGGCGCAACAATTCTAGACTTCATTTCCTCAGAAACACTTCACAGAACATACAGCATGGAACCTCTGAACACACGCATACACAGACGAGCGAAAAACACCTGGGCCCGACTACGCGAACAAGAAACGAGCACTACAATAACATCATAGACAAACACACAAACACACGAACAAACCACACATGGTGGCCCAGAACACTCACACTCACCGAAAACATAACACCCCCACCCATATACGCACACATATAACACGAGCTATAATCATCCGGACTCGACGGAAGGTCCATACTCGGTCTTTTCATGACAGTCGGTCCAGCCTCGTCCCGAGAGTGACCCTCTTGGTGTGGCTGTGTTACTGCAGTGTCATAGGAGTGACTACCTTGGCTTGGCTGTGTTACAGGAAGTGTCATAAGAGTGACTCTCTTGGCCTGGCCTTGTTGTAAGGGATGCCATGTGAGTGACTCTCTGACTTAGCAGTGCTGTATGGCGCCTAAGTGAGCGAGAGATCACGGGATGACACCCTTTTCCGACACCTGAGCCCCATCTATCGACCTCTCCATCCAACTGTTCTCTGAACCTCCTAAAGAGATACCCGATTCTGCTTCAGGCACCGGTCGTGCAACTTGTGTTGCTCCACATACACCGCACACCACAGAAACACATGCCCACACACACAGCTCTGGCGGAGTGTGACTTCGTTCCCCTCCAGTGCCGAAAGGGATAGGCAGGCTTTCCACGTGCATCAAGAGCACACCGGATTGGGGGGGTTGTAATTGCCCAGGGCAGGAGCTTCTCAGGTTCAGGCAGGATGTAAATAAATAAAAATGACAAAAAAAAATAACTACTCCAGGGGGTCCAACCCACAAAAAAGAGACCTGCTACAACAGATCCTGTTCGACTCAGACATCCGACTCCTCCGACTCATTAACGCCCACGAGGAATTACACCATCCTACAGAATAATGAACAAGCCGAAAGACTTTTACTGACACAATCAAAGACCGCCAATCCTCTCATGGCTTCACCCCGTTGTTACCACTTTAAATGGAGGCAAGACTCACCTTAGTCCTCAAAAGACTAGACAAAAAAAGTGGTCTCTGAGGACGCCGACACAATCAAAAAGAAATCTCAGCAGCAGTACCATCCTGCAAAGTAGAAGACATCTACATAATGAAAGAAAAAATATATATTTAAAAATCAGATTCTCCAAACCCTCAAACAGCAAATGATATCAAAAAAAGCATATATCTATTCAGACTATT
>NC_051422.1:34376858-34378266 GCF_015228065.2 Penaeus monodon | reverse complement strand
CCGGAAAAAAAAACTGCACTATTGACTAGTTTGGATGCTTGCCATTATTGAAAAGTTCTCATAAGGAAGAACTATAGATCTGATTAACACTCAAAGGCCTGAAAGCTGTACCATAGGCACTACGATCAGTATAGGGATGGCAAGCCTTCCTATGGGTGGCACCGAAGTCAAACCAGACATTGTGACGTGGTTATTGCCAGAATACGTTTAGGTTACAGAATGTACTGGCAACTGCACGGTGCAAGAAGTGCAGATGAATCTAGATGTAGACTGTGTAACGAAGAAAACAAACGAACGCTTGAGCACTATATCTCGGAATGTCATGTGATACAGCCTTTCAGACCACCTAACATGAGGTATAAAGAACTATGTGAATATTTCATTTCATCTGATACATTGGAAGATATACTCGTACTATACCCCAAATTTACTATGTGATAACTCCCGTATGCAAATAACAGTGTTATTCAAACACAGTGGCAAAAGCATATGTAAGTAATAATTTTTGTATGATGTATGATTTATATTTATATTTTACCTTGTACAACTACAGTAGTTACAGACTACTGTACAATGTCAGACATATGTAAAACTGTAATCATGATTGCCCACGCCTGAGCAGATAGCCAGGGTGGTAAATAAACTTACTTAACTTAACTTAATTCAGCTTGTCAGTACACACCGTGACCTCGTACGAAGAGGTCGTGTGGTGCCCGTGCTCCGGTGCCCTCGTCCCTTACACACGAACCTCTTGCGTCATATACGAGAAAGTTGTACAAGGAGTTCATGAACATTTGCTGCATAATCCGCTAGTCAGTGACATGACAGTAGTGATGTGATAATAGTTATGCTTGTAAGGTAATTTGAAGTAATTCTTCTAACGAGTGCCAAGTACTGCTGTGGTAACTGTTAGAGCTGAATGCCCCGTTGTCCCGTCGTCACGAGGCGGGCGAGCCGGGTGGGCAAGGCGCTTCGGTCACCCCTACGATGGGGGGAAACCGCAATGTAAACACTGAGGGGGAGGACTCGGTGGGTAACTGTCCCACCCATCCCGCGGCTGAAGAATGCGCTTCAGCCTGTAGTTCAGTGGATAGTCTTACTGAATCCATTGCCATGCAACAGGCATGCGCTGAAGGTGATCCCGACGCCTGGTAGGCGACGCTGAAGGAGGAAGTGACGGCTTCACATTAGGGAAGTCGAAAGCAAAGAAAAAAAGGAAGCGCAGCAATGCCGGTAAGACACCACTAGCACCAAAGAAGAATGAAATGGCTGCAGGACCTCGGCAACGACCCTCCGGCCCTGGGGGCACCCCCCTCGACCTTGTGCGAGGAGACACTCCTCACCGTATCGCTCGCTCGCATCAGAAATACATTGACGACCTTATTGAAGGATCAATTGGAGGTATCAC
>NC_051422.1:34364358-34374358 GCF_015228065.2 Penaeus monodon | reverse complement strand
TCAAACAGGAGAAGAAACACCGGAAAAGCGAAGGAAACGGCAAACGGGGACACACAAGCAGCTCGCGAGGAGAGGGAACGGGGCCAGCAGACAACGCGGGAAGGGAGGGAGATTCCCCCCATGCGATACTGGCAAGCCACGACGATTGACGAAGCAATTCGATTAACGGACAAATGCACAATAAGATAGTCACCTTCTCACCCAGCAATATATTCGAAATCCCAAAGTGCAATGCAGCCAAAGAATTTATAAAGGAAAATAAATTTCCTCCTCAGAGAATACATCCATGCATCTCACCTGCAACCTCTTGCTTTTAAAGCAATCGCCATTCTCCCTCATCTGATATGCCAGTTAACTCACAGCAAATCCAAAACAACAGAGAACGTAAAGGCAATGGAGAGGAGAATGGAAATCTGGAAAAAGGGGGAGATAACAGACCTACTGCGAGAGACACAAGCTCTGCAAAATAGAAGAAAAACAGCAGCCAACCAAATTCAGAGAGACATTGCTAGAAGATTCTCTAGCATGATCAAGCAAGGAAAAATATCTCAGGCAACCCGCGCTCTCTTATCGGAGGATTCCCACGGGACCCTCCCCCTGGACGAGGCCACGTGTCAGGCGCTGAGTGACAAGCACCCGCCAGCTAAAGAAGCCGACGCCGAGGCAACATACCAGGGAGAGTATATCCCTCCTCCACCTGTAATATTCGACAGAATAACAGGAGAGAGAATTTGGAGGCATGCCCTCCACACACACGGTGCCGCCGGACCATCAGGCATGGATGCCAAGTCGTGGAAAAACATTAAGCCACGTTAAGTTTGGCATTGTCGCAGGTGATCTGTGTAACACCATAGCAGCCTTGGCCAGAAAAATGGCAACTGAGAACTGCCCAGACCTTGCTGCCCTCACTGCCTGTCGCCTTATCGCGCTCGATAAGAAACCAGGTTGCCGTCCCATCGGTATAGGCGAAGTCCGAAGAAGGATCATCGGCAAGGCAGTGATGGAAGTCGTTAAAGATGACATCACAAGCGCAGTGGGAAACCTGCAAGTATGCGCTGGACAAAAGGCGTGATGCGAGGCTATTCTCTCGATCTTGATGCGAGGCAGCAATACACGCGATGAGGAAGATCTTCGATGAGCCAGATTGCGATGCAGTGCTCATGGTAGATTCATCAAACGCATTCAATAACATCAATAGAAAGGTCACGCTCCACAACACAAGGATAAAATGTCCCAGCTTTGCTAGGTACATAGAGAACCTCTATTCACAACCCGCCAAACAATTCGTCAGTGACAGGGAAACCGGAAGATGCGAAATAATAGATTCAGCAGAAGGCACCACCCAATGTGACCCCGTTGCCATGGCAATGTATGCCATTGGCCTTCTAAAACTGCAAGATCGCATCAGCCACGAGAAGACGCAAGTAAAGCAGGTTGCCTACTCTGATGACATAACAGGGGCCGGAAAAATTGAGGACATAAAGAAATGGTGGGACGAGATAGTACTCTATGGGCCAATGCAAGGCTTTTATCCTAATGCCCAAAAAACTGTGCCGATTGTGAAGTCCAAAAAACTTGACCTTGCCAAGGAAAAATTAAAAAACACCGACATAACAATAAAAACAGGTGGAGAGAAACATCTAGGGGCAATACTTGGCCCAGTGCACGACAGAGAAAAAATTATAAAGGCCAGGGTCAAGGAGTGGGTAAATGAGATCCGTAGGCTGGCTAAAATAGCTACCATCGAACCACACGCCACCTACACCGCCCTCACATTTGGAATCAGGCACAGGTGGAATTACCTCATGAGGACAGTGCCAGGCATTGGGCATCTCCTCGAACCCCTCGAACAAACAATCAAGAGGGAACTATTACCGGCTCTAGCAGGAGGAGGCAACCCAACGGACGTCGAAAGGTCCATATTTGAATTGCCGCCCAGAAAAGGAGGCTTGGGGATTCCAAACCACTGTAAGCTGGCCGACATAGAGTATGAAAACTCCATCAAAATTACTGCAGGTTTAACCCAACAAATAATAAATCAGAACAAACATGGGGAAATAAATCTAGCAGAACAACAAAAAATAAGGACAGAAATAACAAGAAACAGAGAACAAAAACACGAAGAACAGCTACACCACCTCTCACAACAACTGCCAGAGGATGCCAAGAGGAGACTCCAGATGACACAGGAAGTGGGAGCATCGAACTGGCTCACCACCTTGCCTATAAGAGTGAAGGGATTCAGCCTAAACAGACAAGATTTTATCGACGCCCTCGCTCTAAGGTATGGCTGGCCCATGGGTGGTCTCCCTCAGCACTGTGCCTGTGGATCTCCCTTCGACTCAAACCATGCCATGATCTGTAAGACAGGTGGTTTTGTGGTCATACAGCATGACGAAGTGAGAGACCTCACCGCTCAGATGCTGAGAGAGGTTTGCCATGACGTCAAGAGTGGAGCCGGAACTACTTTCGACTGGAGGACGAAATTTCGATCTGAGGTCAACAAACACGACAGAAGACGCTCGCCTTGATGTCAGCGCTAGAGGCTTCTGGGCAAGAGGACAGAGAGCCTTTTTTGACGTCAGGGTATTTAACCCCATGGCCCCCAGCAATAGGGGCCAGCAGCTGAAAGCGGCCCACCTCAGACATGAAAATGAGAAACAGGGAGTACGGGGAGAGGATCCAGGAAGTGGAGCAGGGATCTTTCACTCCCCTCGTCTTCACAACTGCAGGAGGAATGGCATCAAGGGCAACAACATTCTACGCGATCCTGGCACAGCAGCTCGCCGATAAAAAACGCCAGGCGAAGAGTAATGTCACCGCGTGGATAAGATGTCGTCTCTCGTTCTCCCTCCTGAGATCAGCACTCCTGTGTCTTCGAGGGACGCGGACAAAACCACCAGCTTACACAAGCATCAGGGACATGGACTTCGAGGAGACCGTTCAGGAGTGTAGGATAGGTGACTAAGGTATATATTGTTTAGAATAAAGTCATTGGCGAGGTCGGGGCCAATGAAATGTATTGTGAATTGTAATTAAGACACTTCACAACACATCTTCCTGTAACAGGAATGGAGGTCGAGAGGGAGAGGGATAGAGAGAGAAGGCGGAAGAGGTAGAGAGAGGGAGAACTTTGATAATTGTGGTTCTTTCTTCGATATTAGTAAAGATAAGATTAACGTTAAAAATAAAGTCCTTAATATAAATAAAATATATTTGTGTAAGAAAGTGGTAAAACAATAACGTAAAATAAAGAAATAAATGAACTTCTCAAAAAAAGAACCATCGTAAAACATGAAACGACGTAAAATCCAATGAATTAAAGTTCAGATGTAATAACACATGTCTGCATGTTTGTGTATTTATATGTATGTACATAAATATTTACACACACACACATATATTTTCAGTAAGATGAACTAAAGGGAGAGGAGGAGGAGGATTCCTTAGGTTAAGGAAGGGAAGGGAAGCTATGGTAGCTAGCGACCTAGAAATTGAAAAAAAAAGTCCTTAGTAATAAAGATGGGGGGCGAGACCCATTGCGTGATGTTTTCTGTGTTTTCTGTTTGGGAGGGTGGTTGTTGGTTGAGCATCTTGTTGCTGGATAGGAGGCCAGGTTGATAGGAGACACCTTTTTTTTATATATTTGTTAAGAGTAACGTTTCCGTATTGGAAGAAGAACATGAGAAGATATGTATGTTAGGCGTAGCAAAATCAGTCGAATATAATAAAATGAATAAAATAAAAAGTGCGAATGCAAACATGGAGATACCTCTAAGAGTGCAGTATATATATACACATACACACGCACATACATGCATGTATACATACATACGTAGGCATACATATACACACACACGTACATACATACATGTATACATATAATTTTTTTTTTTTTTTTTACATGCATGTACATTATACGTATGCATTCATGTACACACACACGCACATACATACATGTATACATATAAAGCTTTTTTTTCGCCTGCTAGGGATTATCATAGCAGGTGTAGGCCCGCTATGATAGCCTATTGCAGGTGAGACCCTCGCCTGCCTCCCTCCCAGCTCCTAGGAGCTGAGAGCGAGGTTCAGTGGGTCACTCTTTTCTTTTTAGTTGAAAACAAATAAAACACAGGATATAAAAACGGTAGTGAGCGGTAAAGCAAAACAAAAACATTGTGGAAAAAAGGTTGAACAGTGAGCGTGAATAATATGGATGGTCATGATGATGAGGTATGGTGATGGAGGGTGTGGCCGTGTGAGTTTTGTCTGTTTAGGGGTGAGAGACATCCTCTGCTCTGCGAACCCAATGTAAACACGGTGCTCACCGGGCAGAGGCCTCACCCTACCCCCTAGATTGTCAGCATACACGTGTATAGAGACAATCAGGGTGATGTGATGGTAACATGGTGCAATGCTAGATGGTGATGTCATGTGTGAACAGAAGAAACAGAAACATATAATTGCGTTTTTTTTCGCCTGCTAGGGATTATTATAGTAGGTATAGACCCGCTATGATAGCCTATTGCAGGTGAGACCCTCGCCTGCCTCCCTCCCAGCTCCTAGGAGCTGAGAGTGAGGTTCAGTGGGTCACTCTTTTCTTTATTTGATTAAGAACTGAACCGAAAAATAGAAACGAGAATAATACATATAATATATACACATATATATAGGCATGCATACATATACACACGATACACAAGGTGGTGACCCACGAGCACCTAGTCAATGCCAAGAGAGTAACCATAATAGCAAAACAGAACCTCAAAGTGTCGTTGAGCCACCCTGGAGTACCGAGACCTCAATCGCGCCGCGAATCTTTTCTGCTATTCTGACCTCTCCACTAACGTAAATGATCTGTAAATTATCTCTGTCTTCAGAGATTATTTGCTTTGCCACTGCCTTCAGCGGTTTTTTCTTGTTGACTACTGACGGTGACAAGGGAACATTACACCTCTCCCCAGACCTGTAGCTCTCTCTATCACAGGGAAACCTGTATAGGGAGGCCCAGCAGTCTGGGGTGACCTGTAGGTGTGCTTTATCTCCTACTAAACTTCTTCCCTTTCTTGTGGCCACCTGGACCTACATAAATCCCCCTGGGACTTTTGTATTCATCTGGGTGGTGCGCTCTCACCTACTGTCCCTTTATAGCAAGGTTTGGCAGCAAGGGAGTTGCCCAACACATAAACTCCGATCCTCTAGTGTGCTGGAGAACGCCACCAGACTGTCACTAGAGGGGGTCGAGTCCAGGACCTCTATTTCCGGCTTTCCTAACTCTCTCATCTCTCTTCAAATCACCTTCATCCCCTCATCTCACCTCACCTCACTCATGTTAAAATGATTAAGGTCAAAGTCATTTCTCAAGGCGGCCCCGGCCCTAACCGGCGGGACGCCCTTGCCAAGGCTCTCTTTGAGGCCAATATCAGAGTACTTCGGTACTATCAAATCCATGAAGGATATCTTGCTCTTATCGATGACGACGACCATGCCCAAAGAATTTTCTCCTCCACGACAGTCGATATGCTAAAGAACCTGGGGTTCACTCCTGTGCTCCCCCCCGACATGAAGGCCAAGCTCACGCTGGTCTTCAAAAGACTGGACAGACACGTGGTTAACGAACCTGAGTCAGCCATTGCCGACGAGATCATGGCAGCTGCTCCAGACTCCCATGTCGAAAACGTGTTTGTCCTCAAGAGCTCATATCTCCTGAAAGTCCGCTTCTCAGAGCACCAGGCTGCCAAGAACATCAAAAAAAAGTGTATTTACCTCTTCAACCTCTTTGTCGCCCCTTGGCAAATTGAATTTGAGCGCTTCACGCCACTCAGGCAGTGTATGAACTGCTATGGCTATGGACATATCAAAAGCCAATGCAAGGAGACAAAGAGCACCAGGTGCTCTGAATGCGGCTCCTCCACACACTCATACAGGGGCTGCAAAAGCAATGTGAAAAAATGTCTCAATTGCGGCGGTGACCACCGCACCTTCGCCAACAGTTGCCCTGTAAGAAAAGAGGCTATGAAAGCCTCACAGCAAAAAGAAAAAGAAAAGGAGAAAGAGAAAGAAGCTAGGCCTCTTAAGGTAGTGGCGCAAAAGGCAGCGCAGGAGACAGTCCATGCTACCACCAATGCATGGAAACCCCTAATCAACCAAGTCCGGCAGGACATTAAGACCAAGACACACAACACAGAACCTGCCATCCACTTAGCCCTTCCAAACGATCTCTCAAAAGAGATCATGATTGTTCTCCTGCATGCTCACATGCAGAACCTCATTGCCCCTGAAAAGGGCTTTAGGCACCATGCCAAGGAGGCCCTAGCAAGAAACAACCTTCCTGAGCTTGATCTGGGGGAGGCCGACTCCTGGGGCATCTTAAAGGTGATCCAGCCCCCTGCTAAATCTCCAGACACTACCCCCTTAGCCACAGGGGAGTCATCACATGATGTTGCCCTGGAGAAGCAACTAATGAAGATCCCCCCAGATCTCCCAACCACCCCAGTGACAACTCCTAAGCCTGACGCCTCAGTTAGGCCAAAGGAGCAACGACAAAAGCAGCCACCAGCAGACCCTCCCACGGAGGTCCGCCAGACCTTCCCGGACCCATCACCACAAGCCCCCCCAGGGAAGTCCGCCATACCTCCCCGGACCCACCACCACCATCTCCGGTTCGAAAAACGTCAAAGAAATGTCACAGAGACGAGGATGGTTGGGACCGCCTCATGGACGGCACTGCAGTTGACCCCTCGTTCTATGGCATACGACTTCGCAGAAAACCCCCAGAAACATACATACTCTGGAAGAGAGGAAATTGGGCAAGAAATTAGAAAGAACCGTATCAAGTGGCTCATGACTAAAGCAGAGCATTATAACATGGTTATAGCTCAAAAAATACATGCACACCTCTTGGAAGGTAACATACACATTGACAACACCATGATCGAATACTACAGAAACATTCACAAAATACCCAACGGACACCTCATCGACGACTCCACATAAAACAGACAACACAACATGGCACTTTCCACACTACACTCACGCCTCACCATCATACAACACAACGTCTTACACTGGAAAACACGGAAACACGAACTCTGCAACACCTACCGAAAACACGACCCACATATCATCCTCATAAACAGCCATGGGCTCAATAACACTAACCCACTAAAGATATACACATACACAATCTACTCTTCCAACAAGTCACAAGAACAAAGCGATGGCGTAGCTATAGCAATCAAAAACAACATCCAACACAAAATCATCAACAACTTCCATTCAGACCTCTTGGCAGTCGAAATAAACACACCACAAGGACCCATCATACTGGCAACACTATACTTACCCCCACGTAGACCATACATACCAGAACCCGACATCCTGCAGCTCCTGAGACATAACAAACCAATATACATCCTGGGAGACTTTAACGCAAACCACCCACTATTTGGATACAACCACACCAACAACATAGGCAGAGGCCTGGCCTCATACATACAACAAGGCAGACTGACACACCTCGGTCCACACACACCAACTTACATTACCCACAACACAGCAACCACACCCGATATAGTCATTGCAAACCACCTAGCACACCTACACCACCATATAAAACAGACGATATCACATCCAGCGACCACCTCCCGGTCATCCTAACACTCTCAACAAACCCTATCATGATCCCAAAAATCCCCCCGAAAATCCTTCAAACATGCAAACTGGGAGGGCTTCAAACAAGCACTTGAAAACACACAAGTAACTGATCTCGAGGGGCAACCCACACACACAATAAACACCCACCTTGAACAGTGGTACACAGACATACAGACGGCCCGGCAGGCCAACATCCCCAAAACAACACACAAAACCATCCCTCACTACCGAGAAACACATCGTCTGAAATTGCTTAAAATACAATACAGGCACTTACACGACCTTTCAATAACACGGGGCTGGGACGCACAACTACGCACACAATACAGAGAACTCCAAACGCAAATAACACACGAAATTAAAGTAATGAACAAACAACACTGGGACTCATTAGCACAGAGACTATGTCAAAACACCAAAGACCCCAAGAAATTTTGGAGCTCCTTCAAAATGCTCATGGGGTCGAACAAACAGACCACCACATACCTGTACAACACACACAGACAGAAGGTTGACTCGGTGGAGGAGATGGAGCTACTCCATAGGGAATTCTGGCAACAGAATTTCCAAATCTCCCCCATCGAGAACGCCCGATTTGACCCCACTACAGAGACCGAGGTAACACACTACCTACACCCACACAGAAACACAATTCTCCCAGAAAACATCATTACACTAAACAACCTCACAGAGGACAGTCCCCTCTCCACACCCTTCACTCCAGAAGAAATTATCAACACCATCAAACAGACCAAAAACACAACACCAGGAGCAAGCAACATAAACAAAACAATCATAGAACATCTGCCACCCATAATGATCCGCAGGTTACGCCATCTCTTTAACGCGGCATTGGCTACAGGATATTTCCCCGACAAATTCAAACACGCCACCATCACCCTCATTCCGAAGTCGGGGAAGTCAGTACATGAGGTGGAGAACTATCGCCCCATCTCATTGCTGGAAGTTCCCGGGAAACTGCTAGAGAGGCTAATGACACACAGACTTATCACACACCTGGAAAACAACAACAAACACAACAGTAGGCAACACGGCTTTCGCCCACACAGGGGGACCGAGAGCGCTATCGCCCTCGCTTATGAGGAGATTGCTCTCGGTCTCTCTAACAAGCACCAGATTAACATTATACTAAGAGACGTCAGCAAGGCCTTTGACAAGGTCTGGTACGACGGCCTCAAATACAAATTAACACAATTACAACTCTCTACACATCTCACACGCCTCCTCTGTAGCTTCCTGGACCACAGGACTGCCACAATACGCCTGGGCTCACACCTGGGCACCCTTATCCACCTCAGAAGTGGAGTACCACAGGGAAGTGTTCTCTCACCAACCCTGTATATCCTGTATACAGCCAATCTGCCACAACCTACACCCTACAGCAACTATATTTCCTATGCAGACGATATCACACAGATAATCTCACACCCCTCCAAATCACAACACATCATGAAACGAACAACAGAAAGAGATATACAGAACATTAACACCTTTGAGCACCATTGGAAAATACAGACAAACATCAACAAATTCAAACTCATGCACATAGCACGCAAAAACGCACAACCCATCACAGCCAACAATACCAACATCCCTTACACAAACAGAGGAAACATGCTTGGCTTTCATTTCACAACCACAGGCTTCATATCACACGTCACACAACGAATCGCACAAGCGTGCACAACACTCACCAAACTCAGACGCTTCTCATGCTGCACACCACAAACAAAGCTCAGACTCTACAAAACAACTGTAAGACCTATCCTTGAATACACACCTGTCCCACTGGTTGCTATATCAAAATCACAAAAACTCAAAATGCAATCAGTACAGAACAAAGCACTACTCTGGGTACACGGCGCAACAATTCTAGACTTCATTTCCTCAGAAACACTTCACAGAACATACAGCATGGAACCTCTTAACACACGCATACACAGACGAGCGACTACGCAAACAAGAAAACGAGCACTACAAAAACATCATAGACAAACACACAAACACACGAACAAACCACACATGGTGGCCCAGAACACTCACACTCACCGAAAACATAACACCCCCACCCATATACGCATACATATAACACGAGCTATAATCATCCTGCCATATTTCCATGTTTTAAGGCTATAAAAAAATAAAACAAAAATAAAAATAACTAAAACCAGAAGTCACCCTCAGAATCCCCAAAGGATTGGCTGATCCACACTGCACAGCAACGGCAATCTCAATTGCAAGGCGAGCGACCATCGGCTCTGCCAGCTCACATGCGTGCGGGCGGGTAGTCACAATCACGGGGGAGATAGTCGACAGTCGGCCG
>NC_051422.1:34350362-34364258 GCF_015228065.2 Penaeus monodon | reverse complement strand
CTTCCCTCTCCCAACATCTCCAACACGTACTACATCTATATCAGTAAAGTATAACTATCCTTCATTGGAATATTCGCGGTTTCCGCTCCCACAGACATGACCTTCGTCATATCCCTTTCCTCTTATAACTCCATCATTTTATGCCTTTCAAGAGACTTTCTTACACCTCCTCCAATACCAATCCCCATAAACTCCGATCCTCTAGTGTGCTGGAGAACGCCACCAAACTGTCACTAGATGTGTGTCTATTCCCAGGACCTCTATTTCCGGCTTTCCTAACTCTCCTCATCTCTCTTCAAATCACCTCATCCCCTCATCTCACCTCACCTCACTCATGTTAAAATGATTAAGGTCAAATCATTTCGCAAGGCGGCCCCGGCCCTAACCGGCGGGACTCCCTTGCCAAGGCTCTCTTTTGAGGCCAATACAGAGTACTTTGGTCTATCAAATCCATGAGGTATCTTTGCTCTTATCGAGACGACGCATGCCAAAGAATTTTCTCCTCCACTACAGTCGATATGCTACAGAAACCTGGGTTTCACTCCTGTGGCTCCCCCCCGACAATGAGGCCAAGCTCACCTGGTCTTCAAAAAGACTGGACAGACACTTGGTTAACGAACCTGAGTCACCATTGCCGACGAGATCATGGCAGCTTGCTCCCTACTCCCATGTTCGAAACGTGTTTGTCCTCAAAAGCTCATCTCTCCTGAAGTCCGCTCTCAGTAGCACCATGCTGCCAAGAACACATCAAGAAAAGTGTATTTACCTCGCAACCTCTTGTCCCCTTGGCAAATTGAATTGAGTCGCTTCACGCCACTCAGGCATTGTATTACTGCTATGGCTATGGACATATCAAAAAGCCATGCAAGGAGACAAAGAGCACCAGGTGCTCTTGAAATGCGGCTCCTCCACACACTCATACAGGGACTTGCACAAGTATTGTGAAAAAATGTCTCAATTGTCCGCGGTGACCACCGCACCTTCGCCAACCGTTGCCCTGTAAAGAAAAGAGATATGAAGCTCACCAGCAAAAAAGAAAAAAGAACAAGGAGAAAGAGAAAGAAGCTAGGCCTCTAAGGTAGTGGCGCAAAAGGCAGCGGCATAGGAGACAGTCCATGCTACCACCCAATGCATGGAAACCCCTAATCAACTAAGTCCGGCAGGAAGTAAGACCAAGACACACAACACAGAACCTGCCATCCACTTATCCCTTCCAACCGAGATCTCTCAAAAGAGATCATGATGAGGGTTCGCACTGCATGCCTCCACATGCAGGAACCTCATTGCCCCTGAAAGGCTTTAGGCAACCATGCCAAGGAGGCCCTAGCAAGAAAAACAACCTTCCTGAGCTTGATCTGGGGAGGCCGACTCTGGGCAGCCCCCTGCTAAATCTCCAACACTACCCCTTAGGCAACAGGGGATTCCATCACATGATGTTTGCCCTTGGAGAAGCAACTATGGAAGATCCCCCCGATCTCCCAACCACCCCCATGACCACTCCTAAGCTGACGCCGTCAGTTAGCCAAAGGAGCAAGACAAAAGAGCCACCAGCAGACACCCTCCACGGAGGTCCGCCAGACCTTCCCGACCCATCAACCACAAGGAGCACCCCCAGGGAATCCGCCATACCTCCCCGGACCCACCCAAAAAACCCCCACCATCTCCAGTTCGAAAAACGTCAAAGAAAATGTCACAGAGACGAGGATGGTTTGGGACCCGCCTCATGGACGGCAACTGCAGTTGACCCCTCGTTTCTAATGGCATCGAACTGTTCGCAGAAAACCCCCAGGAATATACATACTCCTGGAAGAAGAGGAAATTGGGCACAGAATTAGCAAGAACCGTAATCAAGTGGCTCATGACTAAAGCAGAGCATTATAACAGGTGTATAGCTCAAAAAATACATGCACCCTCTTGGAAGGTAACATACACATTGACAACACCAGGATCGAATACTACAGAAACATTCACACAAAATAGCCCCACGGACAACCTCATCACGACGCCACATAAAACAGACAACACAACATGGCAACTTTCCACACTACACTCCCCGCCTCACCATCATACAACACAAACGTCTTACACTGGAAAAACACGGAAACACGAACTCTGCAACCATACCAAAACACGACCCCACATATCAGCCTCATAAACAGCCATTGGGCTCAATAACACCTAACCCGCTAAAGATATACACTACACAATCTACTCTTTTCCAACAAGTCACAAGATACCAAGCGTGGCGTAGCTATAGCAATCAAAACAACATCCAACAACAAAATCATCACAACTTCCATTCGACCTCTTGGAGTCTAAATAACACACACAGACCCATTCATACTGGCAACACTATATCCCTACCCCACGTAGAACCATACTACCAGAAACCCGACATCCTGCAGCTCCTGAGACATAAACAAACCAATATACATCTCCTCCTTGGAGACTTTAAACCACACCACCCCTATTTGGATACAACCACACCAACAACATAGGCAGAGGCCTGGCTCATACTACAACAAGGCAGACTGACACACGCTCGGTCCACAACACACCACTACAATACCCACAACACAGCAAAACCCACCCTATATAGTCCAGTGCAAACCACTAGCACACCTACACCACCATATAACAACAGACGTATCAACATCCAGCGCTCACCTCCCGGTCATCCTAACACTCTCAATAACACACCCTATCATGATTCCAACCAACCCCGAGAATCCTTCAACATGCAAACTAGGAGGCTTCAACCAAGCACTTGAAAAACCACACAAGTAACTGATCTCGAGGGGCAACCCACACACACAATAAACCCCACCTTGAACAGTGGTACACAGACATACAGACGGCCCGCAGGCCAACATCCCCAAAACACAACACAAAGCCAGCCCTCACATCCGAGAAACACATCGTCTGATTTGCTTAAAATACAATCACAGGCACTTACACGACCTTTTCATAACACGGGGCTGGTGCTCACACTACGCACACAATACAGAGAACTCCAAACGCTAATAACACACGAATTAAAGTAATGAACAAACCACGGACTATGTCAAAACACCAAATACCCATGAAATTTTGGAGCTCCTTCAAAAATGCTCATTGTTCGAACAAGCAGACCACCACATACCTGTACAACACACACAGACAGACGGTTGAACTCGTGGAGGAGATGGAGCTACTCCATAGGGAATTCTGGCAACATAAGTTCCAAAATCTCCCCCACCGAGAACGCCCGATTTGACCCACTACAGAGACGAGGTACCCTACCTACACCAACACAGAACACAATTCTTCCACAAAAACATCATTACACTAAACAACTCACAGAGGACGAAGTCCGCCTCTCCACACCCTTGCACTCCAGAAGAAATGTATCAACACCAATCAACAACCAAAAAAACAACACCAGGAGCAAGCACATAAACAAAACAATCATCTAACATTTGCCACCCAATAATGAATCCGCAGGTTACGCCATCTCTTTTACGCGGCATTGCTACAGGATTATTTCCCCGACAATTCAAACACGGAGCAGATTAGTAAAGACAAACCACCATCACCCGCATTCCGAAGTCGGGGAAGTCAGTACATGAGGTGGAGAACTATCACCCATCTCATTGCTGGAAGTTCCCGGGAAACTGCTAGAGAGGCCTAATGACACCAGAACTTAATCACACACCTGGAAAACAACAACAAACCAAAAACCAACAGTAGGTAAACACACGGCTTTCGCCCCAAGGGGGACCGAGAGCGCTAACAATCGCCCTCGCTTATGAGGAGATTGCTCTCGGTTCTCGCTAACAAGCACCAGATTAACATTATACTAAGAGACGTCGCAAGGCCTTTGACAGGTTTGGTACGACGGCCTCAAATACAAAGTTAACAAATTTACAACTCCCTACAATCTCACACGCCTGCCTCTGTAGCTTCCTGCCACAGGACTCCACAATACGCATGGCTCACCTGGGACCCCTATCACACCTCAGAAGTGGAGTACCACCGGGAAGTGTTGTCTCACCAACCCTGTAATATTCCTGTATCACCGCAATCTGCCACACCTACACCCTACAGCAACTATATTTTCCTATGCTCAGAAGATTCACACAGATAATCTCACACCCCTCCAAATCACCACAACATCATGAAACGAACAACAGAAAGAGCTATACAGAACTTAACACCTTTAACACCAATGAAAATACAGACAACATCACAAATTCAAACTCATGCACATAGCACGCACAACCGCACAACCCATCACAGCCAACAACACCAACTCCTTACACCAACAGAGGGAAAACATGCTTGGCTTTTCATTTCACAACCACAGGCTTCTATCACACGTCCCAACACAACGAATCATCACAAGCGTGCACAACCTCCACCAAACTCAGACGCTATCTCATGCTGCATCACCACAACAGGCTCCGACTCTACAAACACTGTAGACCTATCCTGTCCCACCTGGTTGCATATCAAAATCACAAAACTCAATGCATCAGTCAAGAACAAGCCACTACTCTGGTACACGGCGCAACAATTCTAGACTTCATTTCCTCAGAAACACTTACCAGAACATACAGCATGAACCTCTTAACACACGCATACACCGACAGCGGACTCGCAAACAAGAAAACGAGCACTACAATAACATCTCAGACAAACACATAACACCGAAACACATCACACTCACCGAAAACATAAGACCCCCCACCCTATACGCCATATCTATAACACGAGCTATAATCTCCCGCCATATTTCATGTTTTAAGCTCTAAAAATAAAACAAAAATAAAATAACTAAAACCAGAAGTCCCACCCTCAGAATCCCAAAGGATTGGCTGATCCCACACTGCACAGCACGGCAATCTCAATTGCAAAGGCGGGCGACCATCGGCTTTCTGCCAGCTCACATGCGTGCGGCGCGGGTCAGCCAATCACGGGGGAGAGAGGGCTGGCCATCTTGACGTCGCTCAATGGTATAAATTCGGCAGCGCTGTTTCGTCTCTCCCTTTTCACTCCTCGACCCTTCGGAGGTCGGTCTCGCTCTTTTTCAGTCGCGTCGTCGCGGCTCGATAGTCGACAGGCCGGTCGGAAGGTCCATACTCGGTCTTTTCAATGCAGTCGTCCGCCTCGGCCCGAGAGTGACCCTCTTGGTGTGGCTGTGTTACTGGCAGTGTCATAAGAGTGACCACCTGGCTTTGTCTGTGTTACATGGCAAGTGTCCATATGATTGTCTCTCTTGGCCTGGCCCTTGTTGTAGGGATGCCATGTGATGACCTCTCCTTGACTTAGCAGTGCTGTATGGCGCCTAAGTTAGCGAGAGATACGGGATGAACACCCTCTCTTCCGCATGCCTTGATCCCCATCTATCTACCTCGGGTCCATCCAACTGTTCTCTGAACCTCTACATAGATACCCTGATTCTGCTTCAGAGCACCGTCGTGCAACTTGTGTTTTCTCCACATACACCACACACCACAGAAACACATGCCCACACACTCAGTCTTCCAGGAGGCTGCACCTCCTCTCCTACGCCCTCGGGCATTGCAACTTCCCCCCCCCCCGTAGCAGTGGTGTATTTCGCTGACTTGGGCGAGCCTGGAAGCCACCCTCGCCTAGCAGGATTGTTGGGAACTGCAGTAGCCCACGGGAACCCCCCCACAGCTCTGGCGGAGTGTGACTTTCGGTCCCCCTCCATTGCCGAAAGGGATGGCAGCAGGGCCTTCAGCCACCTGGCTGTAGTGTAGGGTTATAGGGTCTAGGTCCCCTCACGGGTTCCCTTGAGACAGCCTCAAAGCACCTCCCTTCACTTCCACGTGCATCAGAGCACAACCGGATTGGGTGTGTTGTTAATTGCCCAGGGCAGGAGCTTCTCAGGTTCGGCAGGATTAAATAAATAAAAATGACAAAAATAAAAATAACTCTCAGGGGGGTCCAACCCCACAAAAAAGAGACCTGCCTACAACAGATCCTGTTCACTCAGAAGAACTCCGACTCCTCCGACTCATTACCGCCCACGAAGGATATTACACCATCCTACAGAATATGAACGAAGCCGAAAGACTTTTTACTGACACAGTTCAAAAACCGCACTATCCTCTCATGGCCTTCATTTCACCCTGTTGTTACCCCTTGAAATGAGGGCAGACTTCACCTTATCCTCAAAATACTATACAAACAAGTGTCTCTGAGGACCCGACAACAATCAAAAAGAAATCTCCCAGCAGCATCCCGTCCTGCAAAGTAGAAAGACATCTACATAATGAAAGAAAAATATAATTAAAAGTCAGATTCTCCAACCATCAAACAGCAAATGATATCAAAGAAAAGGCATATTCTTATTCAGACTATTCATCGCCCCTTGGCAAATAGAATATGAAATAAAATTCACACATATAAAAACAATGCATGAACTGCTACGGCTATGCCTACCCATACAATGAATGTAGAATAGACAAACAAAAGCATCTGCTCTGATGTGGCTCAAAACCCACAACTACAGAATTTGCCAACAGGCCCACCAGAGATGCTTAATTGTGGGGGGGGGGGGAACACCGAACACTGGCAAACAGCTGCCCCTCTCGAAAAGAAAAGTTAAAAAACAATAAGACATGACAGAAAAAATAAAAGAACTCGCCATAAAGAAGCTGCCCAAAAGCTGCTCAGGCAACTGTACAGGCATCCCAGAATGCATGGAAGCCTCTATTAAACCAAGTTGCCACAGGACTAAAAAAAAAAACAAGAAAAGCAAGAGCCAGTTCCACTAGTCCTTCCCAACAATCTCTCAAAAGAAATTACAATAATACTGGTTCATGCACACTTAAAAAACCTCATGACCCAACAAAGATTCAGACAACCCGTCCGAACAGAAGCACTAAGAAGAATCCCTCCCACCACTCGACCTGGTGACTCAGACTCTGGGGCATCCTGAGATCAGTCCTCCTCCCTCCAAGCCCACCAGCCCATCATCCCATGTCAGAAGCTCTGGACAACTATGTTAACCAAATATGGAGGACACTACACAATCAGTCCCAGACAAATTTAGGGAGAAACCTCATTCCAACCAGCGAACACCTGCCACACCAATTGAGACCAACAAACCATGAACACAACAAAGCAACACGAAACACACAGCCCTCAGTTCAAACCAAAACAAAACAAACAACAAACCCAAACAATCCAAAGGACCGGATCAGATCTACCTCTCGCTGGCTAATACAAGAAAGACAAAGAAAAGAAAAGAGAGGCCTGGGTCTTACAGTGAACAACAGACACTCCTCAAAGCCACCCAAAATCCCAACAGTCCAGAAAGACTAATGGATTTGGCACAGCGAGAGATGCATCTTTTTACGGCGTCAGACTCTAACAACGCCAACCACACAAAACTTTGACCACCAAGAACACCACCAAAATGGACTTCAATCGCCAAAGGTGAAACATGAATGGTTATAACACAAACAACGAACTACGGAGACATGGTGACAGCCATAACATACACAAAACACCTAATCCGCCGGGAAAATGAACCTTACACACAACCCCTATCCTGAAAAATATACTAACATTAACGAACTACACAACGGATTTTTTCTCAAGACAACCACCACAAACCATTAATCCATCCCTATCAATTCAATACACTCCTCCACCTCATCCAGCATAATGTCCTTCACTGGACATTCGACCGACGGAAACAGCTCTGCAACACATATAAGGAAATACGACCACCCACATATCTCATAAACAAGCCACGGTCTTCATAACTACAAAGAAAATAAAGATACACACATACACAACATATCAATCCCAACCACAACCGGAGAACGAAACGACGGCGTTTTTTGCTCTCGGCCCATCAAAACTAACATAAAGCACAAACGTACACAACTTCAATCATAGCTCATGCAGTGGAAATTGTTAAAAAAAAAAAAATTTCCCCCCCACCACACGGTCCCGTCATCATAGCACCATTTACCTACCACCAAGACGACGCCATACATACCGGCCAGGACATATTTCCAGCTTCTCAGACACCGGAAAAGCCACTACATACCGTAGACCTGAACGCACCACACCTTACATTTGATCAACTAAACTAAATGCCGTAGGACGTGGCTTGGGTCTCAGTATTCTAGAAGGCACACTAATACACATCGGACCCCACTTTCCAACCTTCATAAATAACCGGTCAGCAACCACACCAGACATTGTTGCACTGACAAACAGACAACCCCATCTCCAACATACATTAACATAAGGAGAGATAACACAAGCGATCATCTCCCATAATTGCACCTATCAACAAACCCAATTTATGGTGGCCCACCATATCCAAGAGAAGCTACAAACATGCTGACTGAACTCCTTTAAAGAAATCCCTCTCCCACACACACACCCCTGACCTCCAAGGACGCCCAACATCAGACATAGACACAGTCTAGAATGCCTGGTATGATATATAAACATGGCAAGGGCTAACACACATTCCAAAAGTAACACACCGAACCTATCCACAGCACAGAACAAAATGACACTCCGCTCATTTATCAACAATACCTAACATCCACAACCTCGCCAGACCCGAGGATGGGCCAAGACTCAGAACAAGGTACAAGACAAATAAAAACCAACTAACATGCGAACAAGAACTACAAGCAGAAACCTGACACTCCCTTGTGAATGACTCTGCAAAATAAAAGACCCAAAACAATTTTGGTTGGCATACAAAAAACTTAAGGGCACAAACAAACATCACTGTACCTACATCTACATATGAACAAATGAAAGATTACACTACCAAAGAATGGAAGGTTTCTGGCAAAGAAACTTCCAAATCACATAACGACGAAAATGAACTTTTGACACAGACATAAAAACGAAAGTGCAGGAGGAACTAGAACAGGCACACCACCTCCACAACCCAATAACTCTATTACTAACACACTTGACACACACCATCTTCACACACCCAATGCACACCGAGAGAAGTCGCGGATTATACAACCTCACCAGAAACAAAACACCTGGACCTACAAGCAGAATAAATAAACATTCCTTCCAACACCTCCCCTAACATGATGCATGACTCTGCCACATATTTATGCTTCCTTGGCTACAGGACTCTTTCCGTCATGTTCACGAAAGCAACACTAATCACTCATTCCCAAACAAAACAAATCAGTCTCACCATGTCACCACTACAGACCGATCTCCTTGTCGAAGTCCTGGAAAATACTTGAACGCATCATAACTGACAGACTCACACCACCTAGACAAACAACATTCCACAACGCCCGCCAACACGGGTTCAGAGCACACAAGGGCACAGAAAGCGCTATTGCACTTGTCTATGAGAAATAGCCCTTGGCCTCGCCAACAAAAAACAAACAAACATCATTCTCAGGGACGTCAGCAAGGCATTCGACAAAGTATGGCACGAGGGACTCAAACACAAAATCATAACCTCATTACCACCTAACTTCACTTCGCCTACTCTGGCAACTTTCCTCAACACAGAACAGAAAACAATCCGCTTGAAAAATTACCCTTGGACCCCCCATCCCCCTCCAGGAGTGGGGTACCCAAGGGAGCATCCTATCACAACACTATTCCGTCCTATACACACCGACCTACCACTACCCAGCACCATGTCAGTTCAACCACAATCCTATGCAATATACATCACCCAAATCATCACACACCCCAGCAAATCAAAACCCATCATGAACGTGCCACAGAGCCGGCATCATAAAACATAAACCATTTGAAAGGAAAAATGGGAAAAATACCAAACAAACACACAAAATTCACAATCCTTCAATTGCCAGACTCAACCCACCAAACATACAAATACTGCACAGAGATCCTCATCCCCTATGCAATTCAGAAACTACTCGGTCCTCTCTCTCAATAGATGGTGCATAACACCACACACAAAACAACGCATAAACCCAGGCACCGCAACGCTCGCCAAACTACAACCGATTCTCACAGTGCACAACACAAACAAAACTAAAACTCTACAAAATGTAGTCCAGACCCTACGGGAATACAACCCCAGTACCACTACAACCCCGATCAAAACCCAACAACTGAACATGCAGGTCGTCCAAAACAAAGCTCTGCGCTGGGCTGAAACATTCATACCCATCATAACACCCTCGCACATTTCTCCACTAGAGACACAACATAAGAACCCCTAAACATCCGCATCGACACACGAGCCAGAAGACATGGGAGTAGACTCCATCATGCAGGAGACCCCCCTCTACACAAATATAACGCGAAACACACAACACAAACACTAATCACCCCAGGTTGCCTCGTAGCCTACTACAACGCTCTCACAGCCACCTACCCGCCCCACTCTACACCCGCCAATCTTAAAAAAAAAAAAGAAAAAAAAAAAAAAAAAAAAAAAAAAAAAAAAAAAGTGAGATATCCCAACCCCTCGGGAAGGATATCTCTCATCCTCCAGGAGATCTGTCGCCGAAGGCATTGTTCTTCACAGTGCTTGGGGCGACTGATCGTTGCAAGAGGGTTAAAAAAAAAAAAAAAAAAAAAAAAAAAAAAAAAAAAAAAAAAAAAAAAAAAAAAGATCTATATATATATATATATATATATATATAATATATTTATATATATATGTATATAATAACAATAATAAAGATCACACCGTAAAGTTAACATACCTCATATGTTATGAATAGACACAACCTACAATAGAAATATATGTAGTTATTTATGAGAATACACCATAATCTCACACAAACTCACCATGTACCATACCAACATAAAAACCAGCTACACGGCAGGCCTTCCTCCACTAAAGAATCCACACCCGCCCACCATGGCCCAAAGACACTAGGAAAAACAGCACGGTAATTCGCCCCCCTCTCACCACCTTAAACTTCCTTATTTTTCCCCACTAGCCCTTGCACGCACATTCTCCTCTCTCTTCTCTCCCCTCCCCTCTTAGCTATTTGTATCAGCCGCGTTTTTCATCACGCGCGTCACTATTGCCCGCCTCTGCCCGCCTAGTGGTCCGTTGGGATCCGCGCCGACGAACTAATAAAACAACGGATTGACGTAAGAACTGAACATTCTTACAACTTGCTACGGGACCTGACTCGATTGCCTTTGATTATGCAAGTTCACTTGTGCAATTGCATAAGGCAGACACCGAGTCAGGGACGAGCGAGGAATTGGAGATGTTCTACGGAAAAAGGGAAAAAAAAAAATAACTCCTTGAAAAAAAAAAAGCCTTCATAATGTACATTTACGTTCTATGTTATGTATGTTCCTGTTATGTCCCAGCCACGTTCTGTTTCGTTGTTCCTGTTATGTTCCGTTTTTTTCTTTTGCCATTTACGTTCCATTCTTCGTCCTTTTTTTGTTCTCGTTCATTTTTGTCTTGATAATAACTGTTCTTGCCTTTGCTTTGCCTCGCCACTTATCTATTATTTTATTGTCTATCATCTTATCCCATTATTATGTTATATTTCTGCTGCCATTTATGCTCTCCTCTGGTCCCCTCCCTCTTGAAAGTCAACCCAAGTGTCACAGCATTCAGTCCCCCCACATATGATTAATCTTAACACTTGATCCGGTTCTCCACGCAGATATCCTTAACATTGTTTTCTCATCACTCACATCAACTCATCCCACATCTCATATCACCCGCTTTCCTCCTGTCCCTGTCTAGCTTTACTTCCCCTTCATCACCCATTACTCCACGTTTTTGTATTACATTCTATATCTCTCGACCAGCCCTGGAACTCCCAACTTCTTTCTTCTTTTTTTGTGTTAGATTTTCTTGTAAAAAAAAAAAAAAAAAAAAAAAATGTAGTCATGTAGCCATTAACTTTATTTAACTTATCTTAACCTAATCACTAATGTTAATCGTTTCTCGTAAAAAAAAAAAAAAAAAAAAAAAAAATCATTTAATCCTTTCTCTTAGTTCCACTAACCTAGTTACTATGAAATATATAAATCAATAAAAAAACATAAAACGTAAATAAACTAAAAAATGTATAAACAAATAAAATATATTGATTATATATATATATTTATTTAAAAAAAAGAGAAGTGTTATTTTAGCATAAATTCTTTTATTAATTTCCCAGCACAGCAGCAAAATAAAAAAAAAAAAAAATTATTAAAAACCCAAAAAAAAAAAAAATTTCCCCCCCTTTTTTTTCCAACTTTTTTCCCCCCCCCCCCCCTCGATTTTTTCCCCAGAATTTGAACAAGAAAAGAACAAACCACAAAAAGGTTCCCCCCCCCTCCCTTCTTAAAACCCCCTAATTCCGTAAATTTCCCAAAAAAAAACTTTAAAAAAATTTTCTTAAAACCCCACCTTTGGATTGTTATTTTTATTGGTTAAAATTCGTAATTAGGGAAACGTTTCCCCGGGGTACCAGGGGGCAAAAATTTTTTGGGGGCTGCATACGGGGGCTTTTTTAAGCGTCTTTCGCATAAGTCCCCCAAAGACACATTACCCCGGGGGTGTGTGCGGCGAATCCTTAACCCAGGTAATAATTTAATAATATAAAAAATTTTTAAAAAAGGGTGAAAAATGAAATTTGGGGGTTTATGGGGGGGGAAAAAAATTGATGAAATAATGATGTGTGCGGATCGGATTTTTTTCCCCGAGTTTGCGCTGAGGGGTTGGGGGTTTTGGTAATCGGGGGAGTTCTGGGCCCCCTTGCTTGCTTGCTTGAGTTTTGCGAAGTTCTGGCTTCCCCCGGGGCCTTTCACTTAGGCCCCCGGGCCTGTGAGCTTTTTATGGCTGTCTCATTTGTTGGTCTGACACTCGGTGCTTACCGTGGGGGTGGGATTTCCCGGGCGCTCCTGTACCCCGGTTAAGCATCTGCATAATCTCTTTTCAGCACGACGGGTGTGTTCTGTGGGGTTTGTTTTTGGGAATTTCGTTGCAGCAATTTCCAAGTAGGGGACCCGGGGGCGTTTGGGTGCCGCAATGCATGCAAACCTCCTTTTAGTTCTTGGTTTGTATAAATTTCCAGCCGTGGTAAAACCCAGGCGCATTTGTGAGAATGTTTGGTACCTCTGTTTTTTTCAGAGGTGCCCGTGGTCATAGCCTGTGGCACTGATACCAGCTGCCGAGGGGAAAATTTTTCGTTTTTCCCCTTTGAAGCTGCAGGAGGAAAGGGGTTGGCCGCCACGTCCTTTTCCCCCAAGTAAATTCGGCTTGTGTATTATATGGGGTTGGGGATACCCCGCCGATTTTGGCTAATTGTCAGCAAGCTCATTGCCCTCTGATCCCTATATGGCTGGGAACCCAGTTTATTAAATTTTTCTACCCCGAGAAACATCCTTTGTGTTTTTTTGGCGATGGTTTTTCAGGAGGTAGAGTTTTCAGGGGTGACGCTGCTGAAGACATCGACGGCTCCTTTTGGGGTCGGTGTTGGGCCCGTGTCCCCCTTCCCCCCGACGCTGCTCATGCTCCCATGATAGCAAAATCCTCTGCCGTACGAGGAGGGGTTGTCTTTACCCTCATGGAATTGTGGATCCCTTGCTCAAGCCGGGGTGGGTGTGGGTAAAGGGGTCCCCGATCCTTGTGTAAAATGTTTGGCCCCCCAGGGGGGTGGTTTTCAAGGGCCCTCTGGGTTTCTGCCTTAGGTAGGCGTACATATTTTTCTTTTGTTGCCAGTCTCATGCCGAGAACCTTCGGGTTTTGTGCCCACGGCGGAGCTTTGCAAAGTCAGGTGTGGGGGGGTCCATGCCTTTTGGGCCCGTAGGGGTTTTTTTGAGCTGTGCGTATTACCCCGGCTGTGTGAGACAGCCAGGAGTTGTTTGCAAACGGCTCATTATCTTGTTTTGGCGTCTGACTATTTTTTGGGCTTAGGCTTTTTTTTT
>NC_051422.1:34331703-34350262 GCF_015228065.2 Penaeus monodon | reverse complement strand
TTGTGTCCAGTATAGTGCTTTGTTCTGTATGGATTGCATCTTGAGTTTTTGTGTTTTTGAGATTGCAATCAGTGGAATGGGTGAGTATTCGAGTATAGGTCTTACAGTAGTTTTGTAGAGTTTGAGTATAGTGGGTGTTGTGCAGTATGAAAAGCGTCTGAGTTTCTTGAGAGGTGTGCTTGCTTGGTTTATTCGGTGTTGTGCGTGTGTGTGAATACCGTTTCTGCTGAAGTGTAAGCCTAGCATGTTTCCTGTGGTTGCGTATGGTATGTCAGTGTTGTTTATTGTGAGTGGGGGTGGGTTGCGTCTGGCCACTGGTATGACTGTGAATTTGTTTGTGTTGGTCTGTATCTTCCATTTGTTTTCGTCTGTGTTGATCGTGTTTATGGCTGTTTGTGTGGCTGCTTTCATGATGTTTTTGGACTTGGAAGGGTGTGATATGATTTGTGTAATGTCGTCTGCATATGCGATGTAGTTGCTGTAGGGTGCTGGGGGTGGTAGGTTGGCAGTGTAGAGGATGAAAAGTGTTGGTGAGAGGACGCTGCCCTGTGGAACTCCACTTGTGAGATGAATGGGGGGGCCTAGGTGTGAACCCGCTCTCCGGTGTGGTTGGATTGATATGTTGTGTATGTGTGTATCTTTATTTTCTTGGAGTTATCAAGACCGTGGCTGTTTATGAGAATTATGTGGGGGTCGTATTTCCTATATGTGTTGCAGGGCTCGTTCCGTCGGTCGAATGTCCAGTGAAGGACATTATGCTGGATGATGGTGAGGCGTTGTATGATTGATAGGGATGGATTCATGGTTTGTGGTGTTTGTCTTTGGAATAAAATCCGTTTTGTAGTTCGTTAATGTTAGTATATTTCAGGATAGGGGTGTGTGTTAAGTTCATTTCCCCGGCGATTAGGTGTTTGTGTATGTTATTGGCTGTCACCATGTCTCCGTAGTTCGTGTTTGTGTATAACCATTTCATGTTTCCTTTGGCGATTTCAAGTCCTATTTTGGTGGTGTCTTGGTGGTCAAAGTTTTGTGGGTTTGGCGTGTAGAGTCTGACGCCGTAAAAAGATGCCTCTCTCGCTGTGCCATCCATTAGTCTTTCTGGACTGTTGGGCTTTGGGTGGCTTTGAGGAGTAGTCTGTTGTTCATTGTCAGACCCAGGTCTTTTCTTTTCTTTGTCTTTCTTGTATTTGCAGCGAGAGGTAGATCTGCTGCGGTCTTTTGGATGTGTTTGGGTTTGTTGTTGTTTTTGTTTTGGTCTGACTGAGGGCTGTGTGTTTCGTGTTTCTTTGTTTTGTTCATGTGTTTGTTGGTCTTCAATTGGTTTGGCAGGTGTTTCTGCTGGTTGGAATGAGGTTTCTTCCCTATTTGTCTGGACTGCTTGTGTAGTGTCCTCCATTATTTGGTTAACCTGGTTGTCCAGAGCTCTGACATGGGATGATGGGCTGGTGGGCTTGGAGGGAGGAGGAATGATCTTCAGGATGCCCCAGGAGTCTGAGTCACCCAGGTCGAGTGGTGGGAGGTTATTCTTCTCTAGTGCTTCTTTCGCGTGTTGTCTGAATCCTTTTGTTGGGTCCATGAGGTTTTTTAAGTGTGCATGAACCAGTATTATTGTAATTTCTTTTGAGAGATTGTTGGGAAGGACTAGGTGGACTGGCTCTTGCTTTTCTTGTTTTTTTATGTCCTGGCAGACTTGGTTTAATAGAGGCTTCCATGCATTCTGGGATGCCTGTACAGTTGCCTGAGCAGCTTTTTGGGCAGCTTCTTTTATTGGTCGAGTTTCTTTTTCTTTTATTTTTTCTGTCATTTTCTCTATTGTTTTTTTAACCTCTTCTTTTCGAGAGGGGCAGCTGTTTGCCAGTGTTCGGTGTTCCCCCCCACAATTAATGCATCTCTTGTGGGCGCTGTTGCAATTCCTGTAGTTGTGGGTTTTTGAGCCACATTCAGAGCAGATGGTTTGTTTTTCTATTCTACATTCATTTTTGGTATGGCCATAGCCGTAGCAGTTCATGCATTGTTTTATATGTGTGAATCTTTCATATTCTATTTGCCAAGGGGCGATGAATAGTCTGAATAGATATATGCCTTTTTCTTTGATATCATTTGCTGTTTGATGGTTGGAGAATCTGACTTTTAATATATATTTTTCTTTCATTATGTAGATGTCTTCTACTTTGCAGGATGGTACTGCTGCTGAGATTTCTTTTTTGATTGTGTCGGCGTCCTCAGAGACCACTTGTTTGTCTAGTCTTTTGAGGACTAAGGTGAGTCTTGCCCTCATTTCAAGTGGTAACAACGGGGTGAAGCCATGAGAGGATTGGCGGTCTTTGACTGTGTCAGTAAAAAGTCTTTCGGCTTGTTCATTATTCTGTAGGATGGTGTAATATCCATCGTGGGCGTTAATGAGTCGGAGGAGTCGGATGTCTGAGTCGAACAGGATCTGTTGTAGCAGGTCTCTTTTTTGTGGGGTTGGACCCCCTGGAGTAGTTATTTTTATTTTTGTCATTTTTATTTATTTACATCCTGCCTGAACCTGAGAAGCTCCTGCCCTGGGCAATTACAACACCCCCAATCCGGTGTGCTCTTGATGCACGTGGAAAGCCTGCCTATCCCTTTCGGCACTGGAGGGGAACGAAGTCACACTCCGCCAGAGCTGTGTGTGTGGGCATGTGTTTCTGTGGTGTGCGGTGTATGTGGAGCAACACAAGTTGCACGACCGGTGCCTGAAGCAGAATCAGGGTATCTCTTTAGGAGGTTCAGAGAACAGTTGGATGGAGAGGTCGATAGATGGGGCTCAGGTGTCGGAGAGAGGGTGTCATCCCGTGATCTCTCGCTCACTTAGGCGCCATACAGCACTGCTAAGTCAAGAGAGTCACTCACATGGCATCCCCTACAACAAGGCCAGGCCAAGAGAGTCACTCATATGACACTTCCTGTAACACAGCCAAGCCAAGGTGGTCACTCTTATGACACTGCCAGTAACACAGCCACACCAAGAGGGTCACTCTCGGGACGAGGCTGGACCGACTGTCATGAAAAGACCGAGTATGGACCTTCCGTCGAGTCCGGATGATTATAGCTCGTGTTATATGTGTGCGTATATGGGTGGGGGTGTTATGTTTTCGGTGAGTGTGAGTGTTCTGGGCCACCATGTGTGGTTTGTTCGTGTGTTTGTGTGTTTGTCTATGATGTTATTGTAGTGCTCGTTTTCTTGTTCGCGTAGTCGGGCCCAGGTGTTTTTCGCTCGTCTGTGTATGCGTGTGTTCAGAGGTTCCATGCTGTATGTTCTGTGAAGTGTTTCTGAGGAAATGAAGTCTAGAATTGTTGCGCCGTGTACCCAGAGTAGTGCTTTGTTCTGTACTGATTGCATTTTGAGTTTTTGTGATTTTGATATAGCAACCAGTGGGACAGGTGTGTATTCAAGGATAGGTCTTACAGTTGCTTTGTAGAGTCTGAGCTTTGTTTGTGGTGTGCAGCATGAGAAGCGTCTGAGTTTGGTGAGTGTTGTGCGTGCTTGTGCGATTCGTTGTGTGACGTGTGATATGAAGCCTGTGGTTGTGAAATGAAAGCCAAGCATGTTTCCTCTGTTTGTGTGAGGGATGTTGGTGTTGTTGGCTGTGATGGGTTGTGCGGTTTTGCGTGCTATGTGCATGAGTTTGAATTTGTTGATGTTTGTCTGTATTTTCCAATGGTGCTCAAAGGTGTTAATGTTCTGTATAGCTCTTTCTGTTGTTCGTTTTATGATGTGTTGTGATTTGGAGGGGTGTGAGATTATCTGTGTGATATCGTCTGCATAGGAAATATAGTTGCTGTAGGGTGTAGGTTGTGGCAGATTGGCTGTATACAGGATATACAGGGTTGGTGAGAGAACACTTCCCTGTGGTACTCCACTTCTGAGGTGGATAGGGGTGCCCAGGCGTATTGTGGCAGTCCTGTGGTCCAGGAAGCTACAGAGGAGGCGTGTGAGATGTGTAGGGAGTTGTAATTGTGTTAATTTGTATTTGAGGCCGTTGTGCCAGACCTTGTCAAAGGCCTTGCTGACGTCTCTTAGTATAATGTTAATCTGGTGCTTGTTAACGAGACCGAGAGCAATCTCCTCATAAGCGAGGGCGATAGCGCTCTCGGTCCCCCTGTGTGGGCAAAAGCCGTGTTGCCTACTGTTGTGTTTGTTGTTGTTTTCCAGGTGTGTGATAAGTCTGCGTGTTATTAGCCTCTCTAGCAGTTTCCTGGGAACTTCCAGCAATGAGATAGGGCGATAGTTCTCCACCTCATGTACTGACTTCCCCTACTTCGGAATGAGGGTGATGGTGGCGTGTTTGAATTTGTCAGGGAAATATCCTGTAGCCAATGCCGCATTAAAGAGATGGCGTAACCTGCGGATCATGGGTGGCAGATGTTCTATGATTGTTTTGTTTATGTTGCTTGCTCCTGGTGTTGTGTTTTTGGTCTGTTTGATGGTGTTGACAATTTCTTCTGGAGTGAAGGGTGTGGAGAGGGGACTGTCCTCTGTGAGGTTGTTTAGTGTAATGATGTTTTCTGGGAGAATTGTGTTTCTGTGTTGGTGTAGGTAGTGTGTTACCTCGGTCTCTGTAGTGGGGTCAAATCGGGCGTTCTCGGTGGGGGTGATTTGGAAATTCTGTTGCCAGAATTCCCTGTGGAGTAGCTCCATCTCCTCCACCGAGTCTACCTTCTGTCTGTGTGTGTTGTACAGGTATGTGGTGGTCTGTTTGTTCGACCCCATGAGCATTTTGAAGGAGCTCCAAAATTTCTTGGGGTCTTTGGTGTTTTGACATAGTCTCTGTGCTAATGAGTCCCAGTGTTGTTTGTTCATTACTTTAATTTCGTGTGTTATTTGCGTTTGGAGTTCTCTGTATTGTGAGCGTAGTTGTGCGTCCCAGCCCCGTGTTATTGAAAGGTCGTGTAAGTGCCTGTATTGTATTTTAAGCAATTTCAGACGATGTGTTTCTCTGTAGTGAGGGATGGTTTTGTATGATGTTTTGGGGATGTTGGCCTTCCGGGCCGTCTGTATGTCTGTGTACCACTGTTCAAGGTGGGTGTTTATTGTGTGTGTGGGTTGCCCCTCGAGATCAGTTACTTGTGTGTTTTCAAGTGCTTATTTGAAGCCCTCCCAGTTTGCATGTTTGAAGGATTCTCGGGGTTGTGTTGGGATCATGATAGGGTTTGTTGAGTGTGTTAGGATGACCGGGAGGTGGTCGCTGGATGTGATATCGTCTGTTGTTATATGGTGGTGTAGGTGTGCTAGGTGGTTTGCAAGAACTATGTCGGGTGTGGTTGCTGTGTTGTGGGTAATGTAAGTTGGTGTGTGTGGACCGAGGTGTGTCAGTCTGCCTTGTTGTATGTATGAGGCCAGGCCTCTGCCTATGTTGTTGGTGTGGTTGTATCCAAATAGTGGCTGGTTTGCGTTAAAGTCTCCCAGGATGTATATTGGTTTGTTATGTCTCAGGAGCTGCAGGATGTCGGGTTCTGGTATGTATGGTCTACGTGGGGGTAGGTATAGTGTTGCCAATATGATGGGTCCTTGTGGTGTGTTTATTTCGACTGCCAAGAGGTCTGAATGGAAGTTGTTGATGATTTTGTGTTGGATGTTGTTTTTGATTGCTATAGCTACGCCATCGCTTTGTTCTTGTGACTTGTTGGAAGAGTAGATTGTGTATGTGTATATATTTAGTGGGTTAGTGTTATTGAGCCCATGGCTGTTTAAGAGGATGATATGTGGGTCGTGTTTTCGGTAGGTGTTGCAGAGTTCGTGTTTCCATGTTTTCCAGTGTAAGACGTTGTGTTGTATGATGGTGAGGCGTGAGTGTAGTGTGGAAAGTGCCATGTTGTGTTGTCTGTTTTATGTGGAGTCGTCGATGAGGTGTCCGTTGGGTATTTTGTGAATGTTTCTGTAGTATTCGATCATGGTGTTGTCAATGTGTATGTTACCTTCCAAGAGGTGTGCATGTATTTTTTGAGCTATAACCATGTTATAATGCTCTGCTTTGGTCATGAGCCACTTGATACGGTTCTTTCTAATTTCTTGCCCAATTTCCTCTCTTCCAGAGTATGTATATTTCTGGGGGTTTTCTGCAAACAGTCGTATGCCATAGAACGAGGGGTCAACTGCAGTGCCGTCCATGAGGCGGTCCCAACCATCCTCGTCTCTGTGACATCTCTTCGACGTTTTTTGAACCGGAGATGGTGGTGGTGGGTCCGGGGAGGTATGGCGGACTCCCCTGGGGGGGTCTTGTGGTGATGGGTCCGGGAAGGTCTGGCGGACCTCCGTGGGAGGGTCTGCTGGTGGCTGCTTTTGGCGTTGCTCCTTTGGCCTAACTGAGGCGTCAGGCTTAGGAGCTGTCACTGGGGTGGATGGGAGATCTGGGGGGATCTTCATTAGTTGCTTCTCCAGGGCAACATCATGTGATGACTCCCCTGTGGCTAAGGGGGTAGTGTCTGGAGATTTAGCAGGGGGCTGGATCACCTTTAAGATGCCCCAGGAGTCGGCCTCCCCCAGATCAAGCTCAGGAAGGTTATTTCTTGCTAGGGCCTCCTTGGCATGGTGCCTAAAGCCCTTTTCAGGGGCAATGAGGTTCTGCATGTGAGCATGCAGGAGAACAATCATGATATATTTTGAGAGATCGTTTGGAAGGGCTAAGTGGACTGTCTCCTGCGCTGCCTTTTGCGCCACTACCTTAAGAGGCCTAGCTTCTTTCTCTTTCTCCTTTTCTTTTTCTCTTTGCTGTGAGACTTTCATAGCCTCTTTTCTTGCAGGGCAACTGTTGGCGAAGGTGCGGTGGTCACCGCCGCAATTGAGGCATTTTTTCACATTACTTTTGCAGTCCCTGTATGAGTGTGTGGAGGAGCCGCATTCAGAGCACCTGGTGCTCTTTGTCTCCTTGCATTGGCTTTTTGATATGTCCATAGCCATAGCAGTTCATACACTGCCTGAGTGGCGTGAAGCGCTCAAATTCAATTTGCCAAGGGGCGACAAAGAGGTTGAAGAGGTAAATACCCTTTTCTCTGATGTTCTTGGCAGCCTGGTGCTCTGAGAAGTGGACTTGAGGAGATATGAGTTTTTGAGGACAAAACGTTTTCGACATGGAGTCGAGGAGCAGTGCCATGATCTCGTCGGCAATGGCTGACTCAGGTCGGTAACCACGCTGTCTGTCCAGTCTTTTGAAGACCAGACGTGAGCTTGGACCTTCACGGTCGGGGGGAGCACAGGAGTGGAACCCCAGATTCTTTAGGCATATCGAATGTCGTGCGAGGAGAAAATGCTTTGGGCATGGTCGTGTCATCAATGAGAGCAAGATATCCTTCCTGGATTTGATAGTACCGCCCTTACCCTGATATTGGCCTCAATGCGAGCCTTGGCAAGGGGCCGCTCCCCTTTTTCGTCCTTACCTTGCCGGTTAGGGCCGGGGCCGCCTGAGAAATGACTTCTTAACCTTAATAATTTGTAAAATGAGTGACGGTGAGGTGAGATGAGCGGGATGAAGGTGATTTGAAGAGAGATGAGAGAGGTAGGAAGCCGAAAATAGAGGTCCTGGACTCCGACCCCCTCTAGTGAACAGGCTGGCCTAGCGTTCTACCAGCACACTAGAGGATCGGAGTTTAATGTGTTCGGGCCAACTCCCCTGCCTGCCAAACCTTCGCCTATTAAAGGGACAGTAGGTGAGAGTCGCCACCACCAAACGCAGACAAAGGGAAGAAGTTAGTAGGAGATAAAGCACACGCCTACAGGTCACCCCAGACTGAGGGGCCACTCCCTATACAGGTTTCCCTGTGATAGAGAGAGCCTAGCGGGTTCTGGGGATAAGGGCTAATATTCCCTTGTCACCATCAATAGTTTTATCAAGGAAAATACCGCTAAAGGCAGTAGCAAGGC
Source organism: Penaeus monodon (assembly GCF_015228065.2). NCBI lineage: Eukaryota > Metazoa > Arthropoda > Malacostraca > Decapoda > Penaeidae > Penaeus > Penaeus monodon. The sequence continues at coordinate 34,342,377 of NC_051422.1, read as the reverse complement.
AAATACACTCTGAAAACAGAGATTCTATTAATAAGCATTTACTTTAATTGAGAGGGCACAAAGATAGCCAAAATGATTCGCGGCGCCCGATTGAGGCCCTCGGCCCCAGACAGGGTGCCTCAACTGACACTTTGAGGATCGTTTTGCCTATTATGTCACTACTCTTGGCTTTGACTGGGTGAGCGTGGGAACCTTACCACCTTCACCACATACACCACCTCTCTTTATAGCTGAGTCTATGTGCTGCACAACCTTCTATGTAATATGTGTTTTTGTAATTTTCGACGTAGTTATATACTTCACTCGTGCGGCAAACCGAATGGATGTTTCCCACCCTTAGCCAGGAACTCAATTTTTGTAATATATGTATATTTTATTTTCTGATTGCTTAGCTTGCTTGAGATTTTTTTGCGAAAGTTCCTGCTTCCCCTGCGCCTTCACTTATGGCCCGCTGTGTCAGCTTTTTATATGCGCTGTATCATTTGTTGCGTACTGACACTCAGTGCTTACCGTGGCGGTGGGATTGCCAGCAGGCGCTCCTGTAGCCGTGGTGTAAGCATCTTGCATAATCTCTTTACCAGCACGACGGCTGTGTTCTGTGGGCTTTGTCTTAGGAATTGCGTGTGCACGCAATTCTCCAAGTAGTGTACCAGTGTGGCGTTCGGCTCGCCGCAATGCATGCAACACCTCTCTTCACGTTCTATGGTTTGTATAATCTGCCATGCACAGTGGTAACCTAGGCACATTCTGTGCAGAATGACTTCGGTACCTCTGTTGTTTATTTCAGAGAGTGCCAGTGGTTCATAGCCTGTGGCATCTGAGTACCAGCTGGCCGAGGGGGAATATCTCGTTTCCTCTCTGTGAAGCTGCAGGAGGAAGGAGTTGGCCGTCACCGTACACTTCCTCCTAAGTAATTTTCGGCTCTGATGTATTATCATGGGATTAGGGGGCATACCCCTGCCGATTTCGGCTAATCTGTCAGCAAGCTCATTGCCTCTGGTCCCTATATGGCTGGGAACCCAGTTTATGATAATTCTTCTACCCTGAGCAAGCATCCTTTGTGCTATTGTGCGGATGGTTGTCAGGAGGTAGATGTTGTCAGTGGGTGAGTGCTGCTGAAGACAGTCGACGGCTCCTTTGGAGTCTGTGTGTATGACCACGTGTCCTTCCCTCACGGACACGTGGCTCAGTGCTCCCATGATAGCAACTGCCTCTGCCTGTAGCGAGGAGGCGTTGTCTGTTACCTCATGGATTTTGTGGCATCTCTTGCTGCGAAGCCGGCGCCTGCAGTGTAGGTCACGGGATCGACCGATCCATCAGTGTAATATGTTTCTGCTCCCCGGAGGGTGAAGGTTGCAATGACCCTCTGGGTTTCTGCCTTTAGGCTAGGCGTACAATATTCATTCTTTTTGCTTGCCAGTCTCATGACCGAGAACTCTATCGAGGTTTGTGCCCACGGCGGAGCTTCAACAAAGTCAGGGTGTGGGGAGTCCATGCCCTTGGCCAGTAGCGGTTCTTTGAGCTGATGGCGTATTAGCACCCTGGCTGTGTGAGACAGCCAGGAGTTGTTTGCAAACAGCTCGTTATCGTTATCTGACTATTTTGTGTCTTAGGCTTGTGTTCCTGGGATGACCTTTGATAAGAATTGTGCTGCCGTTAGATCAATTCGTGAGGCCAAAGGGAGAAGGTTTGTCTCCACTAGGAGGTTGAGGACCTTCGGCCACCTTGGGGCACCAGAATGACCTGGCGGCTTCGTTTTTGGACTGTCTCCAATCGGTCTTTATATTTTCTCTTAATGCCAATCAGAGCGAGGGAGGCATAGTCTACAATGGGCCTGACAGCATGTACATAGAATGATCTTAGTACTCTGTGTCTGGCCCCTATGCGTCTTCCACTCATTGCTCTCATGACAGACAGTCTTGCCTTTGTTCGGTCAAGCAGGTACTGGACCTCCTGGCGGAAGGAGAGGGTCCGTCTATCCTTACCCCAAGGTAGAGGTATTCCTGAACCCACTCCAAGTCCATTCCCTGGATTTTCAGACTTGTGCCTTGAACTCTCTGTCTCAGAGCCATGCTTTGGATTTGGCTGCAGATATCTTTAGTCCTGTCCTGCAACACTCCTCGGATACCAAGTCCAGACAACGCTGGGCTTTGTTTAGGCAGTGTGGTCCAGTGGAGATGATAGCAAGATCGTCTGCATAGGAGATGATCTTGCACCCCACTGGGAGGTTTATGTTGAGGATACAGGACATTAGTGTGTTAAAGAGGGCTGGACTGAGAACCCACCCTGTGGCGTTCCATTTTCTAGTGGCATGTGCTGTGATAGGTGACCTTGGAATTGACTCTGGCTGTTCTATTCGTAAAGTAGTCACCTATCCAAGCCAAGAGCTTACCTCTGATTCCTTTTTGGATCAGGCTCTCCTGAATGGCAAGAGGACTTGCCGATTCGAAATCCTTCTCCAGGACAGATGTGCCCGTGTTTATTGTGCTCAAGAGCGTGGCTATGCTGTGCGCTGTGCTCATGCCCCTGGTGAACCCGTGGAGGTGTTCGTGTGGGGGTCCCATTTTCCATTGGAGCCGGTTCAATACCATCCTCTCGGCAGTCTTGGCCAGACAGCTGAGGAGAGGGATGGGCGGTATTTCCCTGTTCCTTTGGTTTAGGTATGGGAACTATTGGTAGCCCTCTTCCAGCTCTGGGGTAGAGTGGAAGTTTCCCAGGACTTGTTGATGAGTTGCAGAAATGCAAGCTCACCTACCAGTCCCAGGCGGGAGATGATGGGGTACGAGATCCCGTCATCGCCCGGGGCTGAGTTGCAACTGGCTTTATATGCATCTCTTAGTTCCCTCAGAGAAAAGATAACGTCTTAGTTATCGGATTCGGCTGCCCTTTCTCTGATGTGAGCAAGTCTGTCTGGTTGTAGGCGTTCTTGTCTTGCCCTCAGTTTGGCTGGCAGACTGTCGCTACTCGTTCTCGCAGAGAATTCTTGTGCCAGTTTGTTGGCCTCTGACTGGGGGTCGTGGTGCGTGCATCTCGGGGCTGAGCGGCTGGTGGCTCGCTTGACCCGTTGCCCAAAGCTCTGAGAGGGTGGGTACGGTGATCGAAAGACTCACACCATTCCAGCCACTTTCCCTGCCTCACTCTGCTGGCAGTTTCCTTGGCATCCCTGACAGCCTCCCTTAGGAGGGCTAGGTTCTTTGCCTTCAGAAATGTTTTCGGCACATATTTACCCTGTGGTTGACCTCCCTAATCTTGTCATTGAAGTACCAGGCGTCCTTGTGACTCCTGGACCCAGGCCGAGTTTTGGGTATGGTCAGTGAGGCTGCCTCATCAATGGCATTTACAAGTCTGGCTTGTAGCACTTCCACATTTTCGCTCTGTGTGGGTTCATTGCTTCTCAGACAGCGGGCCAAGGCGTTCTGGAACGCCTGCAGTTGGCCTTGTCTGTTTTCCATCTTGAATTCGGTCGTGGTATTTTGGCTGGGCCACTATCCATGAGGGTTGTTATAGTGCTATAATGGTCACTAGTGACGGTCTCATCGACACGCCAGCCAATCCTCTCCACCAGAGTCGCAGTGGCCAGGGTGAGGTCTAGGACCCCTCCTCTTACATGCGTTGGCTCCTGGCTGTTGAGGAGAGCGATCTCGGGGAATGTCTCAAGCACGTTGGCTATGTGACGGCCAGCCACATCCGGTGCCCTGCAGGGAGCCAGGATGGGGTGGTCTGCATTGAAGTCTCCCCCTATGATCACTCGGTCGTGTGCTGCGGAAGCACATACCTGGCTGATGTCTAAGCTACTACAGTGTGGCCGGCTGTACGCATTGTACAATTTCAGGGGTCCCCCGGCCAGTTGAATCTCGACGGCAAGAGATTCAGCATCTTCTCCACAGTGCGGTGCATCGGCTATTGCAGAGCAGGGAATTGTTGCTTTCACCAGGGTCATCAGGCCTCTTTTGCCATCGGAACGTGGCAGCGCGTAGACGTGATACCCGGAGAAGCGAACAGCTTCCGCTGATAATGTCTCCTGGAGCATGACGATGTCAATGCTCCTTGATCGCACTATTGCGTGGAGGATGACACTCCTTGAGGAGAAGCCACAGATGTTCCACTGCAGAATACTTAGATTGCGTGCCATGATGTTACTAATTGATAGTTACATCAGAGACATCGTCATATTCGGGTTGACGGTCGGAGTCTGACAACTCCATTGTGAGATCCTCACTGCTTGAGGGGTCTCCTTCGGCTGTCAGGCTATCCCTGGATCCACTGGGGGTGGAGAGCCTTTGGTAGCTCTGACTTTTCGTCTTTGGCTTTTCCTCTGGCCAGGCTGTTTCTGTGCATTGGCTGGCCTTGCCTGGGCAGGCTCAGCTTCTTCTGATTCGGCTTGTGGCACTGAAACAGCCTGGTTAGGCTCTGTCTGTGAGGGCATAGCCTGGCTAGGCTCTGCCTGTGAGGGCATAGCCTGTGTTGGAGAGGGGAGGGGAGTCTCGACCTGGGGTGAGGAGAGGATTGGGCTGATTTGGCCCTCTCCATCTTCCTTCCCTTTATGCTTTTCACAGTCTGTTTGAATGTCGTCATGGCAACGTCGACTGCCTTATCCGCCTCTTCCTTGGTCCTGGACAAGGATACTGCCACTGCTGTGACCACAGCAGTGATCAGGATCGACATGTCCCCCTCGTCGAAGAACATGTCTTCTGGTCTGGGGAGGACCATGTGGTGCGTTGGAACCTTTCTTCCTGTGGTTCCTCTGCACTTGCTTTACTTGGGGGAACTCCTGATTGTCGGAGATCTCCGGTTTCGGCTGGGGGCAGCTTCCTTCCTCTTAGGAGGTCGGGAAGCCTTTTCGCTTTTGTTCCTCCCCCAGACGTAGGTGCCTGGGGGGGCAGGAACAAAGTCTGGTCGCTTCTTAGCAACCTCTTGCCGTTTGAGGGCCGCCTCTTTCCTGACAGAGCAAGCCAGGCTCCAGGCGTGATGCCTCTTGGCACAGTTAGGACATTTGGCTGTTGTGTCCTTTTCTTCTTTATGTGCCTTGATGCCACGACCTCGGTATTGTGTGCCTTGCTACAGACACCACATTTTGGCTTGGCTGTACAGTTAGCCTGGTGGTGTCCGTACTTCTGGCACTTGAAACACCGAAGTGGTTCAGGCACATAAGTGCGTAGGTGATAGGTACTCCAGTTACCCAAATCAAGGGTGGAGCTTGGGCTACTTTTCATGGTCACCAGGACTTGCCTGGTTGGAGTCTTCCCCTTCGACAATCGGGAAGCCTCCACGACCTGTGGGTGTGATGCTATCACCTCCACATCGTATGAGACTGAGAAGCCAAGTAGCACCATCTTGACTCTCTTCTTCTCGGGATTCAGTGGCGAGAGGCTCACTTTCCTCCCATCTTTTAGCTCCTTTGTCTCCTGCAGGAAACAAAGGGTGGCTTGATCTTTGGGCACGATGATCATGCCCTGATCTCGCGCAACCCGGATCGACAGCCAGATTTTGCGCTGGCTCTCCAATGCCCTTACCATTTGGTAGGCATTGTCGAAGCCTTCGGGTTTAACGGGGACCTTAAATTGCGGGAAACGCCTTGGGGGTCCAGACTCGCCATCAGAGTCGGTCTCCGGCCTGGCCGTTTCGGTCCGCCCTTTCGGTTTTGGGCTTGCTCGTGGAGGCATCAGCTGTTTCGGCTGGTTCAGCTGGTGCTCCTGATTCAGTCAGTGGGGTCGTCTGAGGGGGGCTCAGAGACCTTCCTGGTCTGGGTGCTGGCCTGGAGGGGCCAGCACGAGAGTCCATCTGTTGGACAATCTGGTGGACAGACATGTTTGTACATGATTTATTTGTCTTGTCCGCCATCTTGGCAGCAGGCATGACAGTGTCATCCTGTGCTCTGGGTTTTTCTTTTGCCACCCAGAGGCACGTAAGGCTTCAGGGTGGCTGCCGTGGTCTGGGCCTTGCACGGGTCAACAGTAAGGTCTGTCTGTGGAGGATTTTGTTTTTGTTTTCCATATACTTGGCAGTGCTTCATCCACTCACGCCCCCACCCACCACGGAGTCCAACAAGGGGAAGCTGAGTGCTAAAACCAATGTCTAACAGCAACAGGGGTGATGAGTGGATATACGCAGCCAATTAGTCGTTTGCAGTGGGACGCACGGACGGTGTGGGTACCTACGGCAGCATGACTGCTTGACCCTAGCCTCCCGAGGAGACCAGCCAATTGACCTGACCGGGCCTGGATCAGGCCGCCTGTCTTGCCAGAATAGAGGACCAAAGAGGCGTGTTGCTAGCCGCAGGGCGTACTCGTGCACGGCATCGCTCAACCTCCAGGACTCCCGTCTCCCAGCTCACAAGGGTGCACCGCACGGCAAACACGTGGGTAGGTGACAACCTCTGGGACTATCCCAGAGGGGATGTCCTTCCACCTACAGGACATCGTTGATGGGAACACATCTGCTCCTCCCTCAGTGAGGAAGGGAGCTCTTTCACTTTTTCCAGGCAGTTCCTCTCCGCTCCTCAGAGGGGACCTGTACCCTTTTTCAAAGTGAATCCCTCTTTTTCTCTGAAACGCCCAAAGGTTGTTTCACCTCATTGAGAAAAGAGGGGGGTCCTGCACCTGTTCCTGTCATTTCCTTCATCCCTCTGAAAACAGCCGGCCACAGACTGTTTCACCACAGTGAGGGAGAGAAATTAACATTTTTCCAGGAGGTTCCTATGGCAGGACGGTTTTTAAGGTGAATCCCTCTTCTCTCTGAAACATCCAAAGGATGTTTCACCTCAGTGAATGAAGGGGGGTCCTGTACCTGTTCCAGTAAGCTCCTTCGTCCCTCTGAAAACAGCCAACCACAGACTGTTTCCATCACAGTGAGGGAGAGGAGCTGACTTTTTTCCAGGCAGTTCTTTTGGCAGAGTGGGTTTAACGTGAATCCCTCTTCTCTCTGAAACACCCAAAGTTTCACCTCAGTGAGAGTAAAGGGGACCTGTGCCTGTTCCAGTAAGTTCCTTCATCCCTCTGAAATAGCCAACCACAGACTATTTCATCACAGTGAGGAAGAAAGACTAACTTTTATCCAGGTACTTCCTATCACAGGACGGGACCTTGATGTTCTGTCTAGCAGCTGCTATTAGACAGAACCTGGCTGAAGGCCTGACAAGGGGGCTCTACCTGCCTATCGCCCTATTCGAAAGAAAAAGAGTGGCAGTCATCAGATGGGCTGCCAGACCAGTCCCTAACAAAAGAATGGCAACTCTATGCACACCGTAAGGCAGGCCTTCTAAGGCCCCCCAGACACACCCTCCCCTGCGGGAGGTAAAGGTCTGCCCACGTCCGAGCACGCGCCCGAAGATGGGGTCCAGTTCACCAGAAGGTGTGCACAGAGTCATCCTAATGCCGAAAATTCGTATAGGAAAGAGTAGGCTAGGAGGGCACGAAGCTACATGCAAGCATATAGCATCGTGGCATCAAACAATGGGGGGCGCGTCATCATCCGGTAACGCGGAAGAGCCGAGGCCGAGATTGCATGGGACCGGGCGCGGTGCATCTCTTTAATATGCTCATGCAAAAGCCACACGATCGAGGGATCATGGTGACTCTCTTGGCGTTGCTCGGCTCCACCCGCTGCGCCCCGTCCGCCACCCTTGCCGGAACCGATCCTCCCTTCTCTCTGAATCGTCCAATTAAGGACCGATTCACCGCAGGGAGAGAGGAGAGGAGAGGAGAGGTCCTGCTTCTTCTTTATTTTTGATTACCTTTTCCGTTTGTAAACAATTCGCTCATTTTTTACTTCACCTTCACATCAACCAGCGCATCAAACCACAGCAAAGAAAAAGCCTCCGGACCGCCCACATTCACGCGCAACGTTCGCGTTGTGTTATGCTTGTGCTCGGTTCGGAGGATGATTTCCAAGCAAAGAAAATCCACCATAATAGCAAGCCCATACCGTCACCCCAACTACCTCCGCTGCTAACGCGAAGAAGGTAACTACACAACCACACTTCACATCATCACCACATGTCACTACATCATGTTATCATTCATCATACGTCACTACACTTCACAACATTACCTCTAACGAGTTTATGCGCTGGACACTCACCCTTCATCCATATTTATGTTAATGTCTTTAAATGTTTTTTGCTTTTGCTTTCCTTTCCTCATATTCAGGCCAAGATTACACATCACAATCTGCTGGGGGGAGGGGCCTCTGCCTGGTGAGCACCGCCCACACGCGTGCTCACAGAGCAGAGGATGTCTCCCGCCCTGAACAGATCACTACACACGGCCACACCCTGTTCCAGATAAACTATGATAAAATAAACAAAAAGAGTGACCCACTGAACCTCGCTCTCAGCTCCTAGGAGCTGGAAGGGAGGCAGGCGAGGGTCTCACCTGCAACAGGCTATCATAGCGAGTTTACACCTGCTATGATAATCCCTAGCAGGCGAAAAAAATCGTTTTATTATATTATTTTGTTCTTGTTCATCTGTCCCATTTTAATCTCTCCATTACTGCATCATAACTCCATGTCTTTGTCTCTCCACACCTCAGTTTATCTCCATATTCATCTGCCCTAGGCCACTGGTTGCCTTCAGGAAGGCCTCGAACTCCAAAGTCCTCGCCAGCGCCACCTGCAGGTCCTCAGGGTGTGCCTGCTTGACGTAGATTTGCAGCTGCTGGTCCTGCAAAGCGTCAACAAAGAAATCGCGGGCCAGGACCACGATCATCTCTTCTGCAGCTGCAGGGTACGACCTCCTTACCAGCGCTTTCACATCCTGCGCCAGTTGGGACAGTGTCTCGCCACGCTCACGAGTCCGCTTCTTCAAGCGGGCCCGATATACCTCGGCCTGGTGGTGGTTCCCGAAACGGCGTTTCAAAGCCTACGCCACGCTGGTGTAAGAGGCATGTTGGGATGCCGGCAGATGCCCCAACACTTCCACCGCGGGGCCCCTTACGTTGTTACCAACTGCAGGGCCTTCTCTTCCGGCTCCAGCCCTGGGCAGATTCCAGCATTTCAAATTGGGCGACATATGCCTCCCAGGCCACCTTCCGTCGTACTCAGCTGGCTTACGCCTCACAGAATGTCTGGAGGCCGAGGGGCTGCAGCGTGGAGAACGCGTGCCGTGAACTAACACGCCCGGGGGGGAGGAAGGGGGTGAGGGAGGCAACGAGGCGGGTTGACCGGGTCCGAGTTTGCCGCCACCTATACCTAAGGGAGCGGTTCCGATGGGTCCCAGGCCTTCTGCAGCGACCACTGGCTCCGACACGATGATGCGAGGCCGGGGTTTCCTGCCACGGAACCCAGGCAGACCCCAGTAAATCTGACACTCTGGCATCTGTTGCCAGAACCTCGTCTGCCTTCTCTGCTTGCAACGTTACTACCTCGTGACGCCGCCTTTCCGCCTTCACTTCCTCCCTCAGGCCCTGAACCTCGCCCTTCAGAGTCTGCACCTCCTCCATCAGTTCACTCTTCACACTGTTGCAGGCCTTGTCGGTGTACTGCTGAGTTTCCATCTTCACAGATGCAAGATTGCTCTGTAGCACCTCAACAAGTTGGCAGAACTGTTCCTCTGCCTTCCTTGCCTGCATCTCCACGAGATGGTGCGCCTGCTCGCGTGCCCTCTGTGCCTGATCTTCTGCCCTTTGTGCCATTTCCTCCCTCATACCGGCCAGCATGGCAGTGATCAGGTTCATCTGGCTCGGCTTCACCTCACTCGTGCCTACCTCAGTCATAGCCTCCTCTCCCTCATGGCTGCCGCCATCTTTGGAGAACATGATAAATCGGCGCTCTCACTGATCAAATATCACAAATCCCACTCCTGACACCATTTGTTACGCCTTCCACCTCATCTCTCTGCCACCAACACAAGGCAGGCTAGGCAGACGGCGTGCTATTCACAGGGTCGTAAACACTGAACAGCTCCAAGAGGCACCTAGCACCACAGCATCCCAGAACACCATGAGGGGAAACGCCAGGTGGCGAGGCAGGGCACGAAATAAACACAAAATGACAGTCTTTCCTTTATTTACACAAGTTATTTACCCGTACACTTTTCTATAGGCACAATACAGGGGGGACACCAGCATGTCACACTGCACGATACAGCTTATAACAGGGCAACACAAAGTTTATCAGGTCACAAGGCACACACGAGGTCTTCACAGGAGCAGCACCAAACTGCGTCTCTCTTGGCTTGTTCCTCCGCTCCTCCGCTCACAGCCAGTTGCGTCATGTTTGCCCAGGATCCTTTTCATGTTAACACATGCCCAGGTCATCCTTTTCATGTTAACACATGTTTCGCACAGAGACAAAGACCCACTGGCGTAGCAATAGTAATAATAATAATAATAATAATAATAATAATAATAATAATAATTTTCAAATGTTATCAAAATTCTCTTTATTCTGACTTTTATCATCATATTGTCATGATTAATACGAATCTGGTAATTATTATCATTATTATCCTAATAATTGCCAAAATCATCAAAGAAATCGAAAATACATCATTTTGGAGTATTCTCTCAAAAGGTTATATTTCGCTAGATTTAACCGCTTTTTCGACTTTTGGGATTTTTTTCTTACCTTTTATTATAATTTGGGAAAAATTCCTGTTGTTATCATCATTTTTATCATGATTTCATCATTATTATCGTTTCATCCTCTTATCACATTATCAATCAAAACAAAATT
>NC_051422.1:34320008-34331603 GCF_015228065.2 Penaeus monodon | reverse complement strand
TTTAAATATAAATAAAAATATAATATATTTATATAAAATATATTTATTTTTTTTTTTTTAAATTTGTATTTTGTTTTTGGTTTTGTTTTGTGTGTGGGGTTGTGTGTGTGTGTGTTGTGGTGTGTGTTGGTTGTGTGTGGGTGTGTAGTTGGTGTGTGTGGTGTGCGTGTGGTGGTGTGCTGAATTATAATATATATATTTTAAAATATATTTTAAAATTAATATATTATAATATAATATTTTAATACAATGTAATAAATTTTAACATAAATGTATGTATTTTACTATCATCTATCTTTTTATCTATCTATATATATCTTTCACATATTATACACACTGCTTAGAAATATATGGTAATATTATTATATATATATATATTATATATTTTTATTAATTTATATACATTTAAATATATATATAATAACATATTATTTTTTTAAACTTTAATTTTTTTATTTTTTTACAAATTTTGGGATTATATTAATATTATATATATATAAATTAATTTATAATTATATATATATATATATTTATATTTATATAATATATAATTTTATTATAATAATATATATAAAATAAAATAAATAACTTGGTGGTTGTGGGGTTGGTGGTGTGTGTGTGGTGTGGTGTGTGTGGGGTGGTGCGTGTGGTGTGTGGCTTTTGGGGATGCAGTATTATATATAAATATATATATAATATATTTTTATATATAAAATAAAATATAAAATAAAAACACAAACACACACACACACACAAACCAACAACACACCACACACACACAACACACACCAAACAATTAATATTATATATATATATAATATAATATATAATATATATATTTTAAAATATAATATATAACCCACAAACACACCCAAACACACACACACACAACCACACAATATAAATAATATATAATATATATATATATATATATATGTGGGTGTGTTGTGTGTTTGTGGTTATGTGTTGTGTGTGTCTGTGGTCTGTGGTGTGTGGTGTAATATATATTTAATATATAAAAATTATATATATATTTTATATAAAAAATTATATATATATTTTAAAATATATATTATATATTTTTTTATTTATAAAAAAGATTTTTGTATTTAAAAAATTTATAATTATAATATATAATATATATATATATATATATATTATATAAAATAATATATATTAATATATATATTTTTATATATTATATAAAATAATAAAATTTAACATATATATAATATAAAATACATTATAAAATTATATATAATAAAATATATATATAATTATATATTTTATATATATATATATCATATGAAATTTTATACATGTCGGTGTGTGTTTGTGTTGTGTGGTGGGGTGTTGTATTTTGGGTGTGTTGTGTGTGGTGTGTGGTGGTTTTTGGTGTGGTGTGGGTGGGGGGTTTTGGGGTGTTATGTGTGTGGTGAAATATTATAATAATTTTATATATAATATATATATATATATATTTTAATATATATATATGTGTGTGTGTGTGTGTTGTATTATATATACATATTTATATTTACAATTTTTGGATTTTATATCATTTACTTTTTATCTATCATATTATTCATCACATACATTACAAATATATATATATTATATATTATATATATAAAATTATATTATATTTTATATATATATATAATATATTATAATTTTATATATTTTATATATTAAAATAAGGGGGACCAAGACAGAAGGAAACCACTACCCTTTTTCTTTGTTTGAGCTTTCGGACATATAACTGTGCCCCATAATACTGTTTTTTCCTGCTGATACATATCATTTTATATATAAAATTTTTATAATTTAAATTTAAATATATATAATATATATATATTTATTTTTTTTTTTTATATATATTAAAATTTTTTTTTTTTTATATAAAATATATATAAAAATTTTAAAATATAATATATAATATTTTTTATTATTATAATAAATATATAATTATTTAAATTTATATACTAACTATTATAATTTATATATATAAAAATTATCTATATTTTTAAAATATCTATATATTATATATATATTATTATATATTATTTTTAATTTTTATTATATTTATCTATTTTACATAAAATATTAAAATTTATAATATATATATATATATTATTATATTTATAATATATATATTTTATATATTTTATATCAAATTTATATTATATTAATTATATATATATATTAAATTATACATATGTGTATTGTGGTGGTGTGTTTTTTGTGTGTGGGGTGGGGGGTGTTGTGTGTGTGTGTGGTTATAAGATATAAAAAAATTTTTATAAATATAATATATATATATATTATATATATATATATAAAATATTAAATATATATATAATTTTTTAAATATATAGTATAAAATTTAAATAAATATAATATATATATAATTATAAATTATAAAAAAATATAATAAATAATTATTATATTATATATTAGAAATATTTAAAATAATAAATATAAATATTATATTAAAAAGATAAATATATAAAATATTATAATAATAAATATATATATAAAAATATTTTTTTTTTTTTTTTTTTTTTTATATTAATACACAAAACCACACCACAAAAACACCCCAACCACCACACACACACAACACACACAAATAGATAAATAAAAAAATATATATTAATATAATAAATATATATTAGAATTTTCAAAAAAACATATAAACATATATATAAATAATTATAATTATAATATATATATATATATTATATATATATATTTTAATGAGTATTATAATATATTATATAATAAAAAATATTATATATTATATATATTTAATAAAATATATATGTATGTATGTTTAAGGTGTATGGTAGGGTGGGTGGTGTGGTGTGGGTGTGTGTGGTGTGTGTGGTGGGTATGTGTGTGTGGGTGGTGGTGCTGGGGGGGTTGGCGTGAATAAATATATATAATATATATAATATATTAAAATATAATATATATACAATATATAACCTTATAATCATATATATCAAAATTTTGGGACTTACATCATCATCTATTTTCTATCTAATTTTATTCACATATCTATACCACACCAACACACACACACACCCACACACACACATATTATATTATATATATATTATATATATATTATAATTATATTATATATATATATTATCATAAATGGAGGACCGGGACAGCGGAACCAATCATGCGCATTTCTTTTATTGAGCTTTCGGACATCAAAACTGTGTCCTCAAAACGTTTTTTCCCTGCCCTGGCCCCCTTTTTATAAAAGAACCCGTTTCCCCCCGGGTACATCTATTGTGGAAATAAAATTATATATATAATATAAATATATATATTTTATATTATATATATATATATATATTAATGATACATAGGGAAATTAAAAATATATGTAATATAATATTTTATATATATCAATACCTATATATGCACACAAAATTGTGTGGAATATGTATATATAATATATAAAAGATATATATATAATATATAATAATATAATTATATATATATATATATATATAATTATATATATATTTTTATTATATAATAAAATATTATATAGTTTAAGAAGATGATTGATGATGATAGAACACTCACACCACACACAATATGATAGATATATGTATAATGTAATATATAGTATATTTTATATATATAAAAATATATATAATATAATTTTATATAATATATATTGTATTTTATAAAAATTGTGTGTCGTTATGTTTTATAATATATATAATATAATATTAAATCTAATTATTCATATCTATTATCATTTATCAAATATATATATATATTATATTATATATATATATATAATATATAAATATATACATATAAATATATATATATATTTTAATAATTATATATATAATATTTTAAAATATTATATATATATATATATGATTCTCTGGAATCAAAGGCGGGGGGTGAACCTATGGCTGGGGGCCGCATACAGTTGACTGCTTTTGGGCATTGGTACCTTCCCCGACCGTGAGGGGCTGGTCATCCTCTCTGGAAGGGGAAAGGGGCGTTGGGTTTGTAGCAATACCGTGGCTTTACTTTCTCATCATACCAGAAAAAGTTTTTCGCCCACATTCTTCTGAAAGGGATGCCAACCCCTACTGGGGCATCAGAACCCGGAGCAGTCGGATTATTCCTGGCAATTTCACAATTAAAACCTTCTTGCGTTTTCGAGTAATGTGGAACCCCCGTTGTGATTTTGATCATTGGTTCTTGCAACACTCGACTTCAAAAAAGGCGTTTTACTGGGGCATCGGGAATGCTATGGGAGATCCTGAGACTGGGGGAATTCCGACGCAGATTTTGACCAAAAGAACCTTTATCGGGTACTGAAAGTGCAAAAAGGTGGTGGGGGTTGTATACTTTTCCCTGTTAATTCAGGGGGGCAAGGCTGTGTCCTTGCCCAACATTTTTAAAACCCCTGAGGATTGGATAATGAGCAGAGTATAGCCAAAGTCATGGGGAACAAAAAGGGGAATATCAAGGTCTCAGTCCTTGCTTGCCGATGAGTTGCACCTTATGGTCTTGGATCAGGGGTGACGGTTTTTTGATGCTTTAGCAATGGGCGAAGCCCTTGGGCCCTAAGGTCTCCGGGCCAAGCCCAAGAGGGATTTTGGGGCCTTTTAGGAGACCCCTTTCAGTCGACCATGTTTGTGGCAAAACGTTGAAGTACAGAGAGTTTTAGATACCTTGGTACATAGTCCTATCTCGGGGTTGTCGCCCAAGAAGCAATAGACAGATGGTCTGGAACAGGACCATGAATTCATCAACAAGAGTTTTGGAAATGTCGGACCTTGAGAAGGCCCAAAACGGTGTCTTCAAGGGCTTGATCTGCCTTTTTGCTCTAGGAAAAAAAAAAGGACGCTATCCATTTTCTTGGATCTTGTTTGATCCCTTTTTGTAACAATTCCCTTTCCCGGATCGGGGGTACAGTTGGAGGACCCTGGCCTGGAACTTGATAATCCCGGGGTAGCCCAAATCAGGCTATAGGGCACCTAGTTCCCCTTTTAAGACCCCGCCCACAGGTTATCTCTTTGCGGGACAATCCTGGGGGGAGGAGGCCTATGGGACACCCGGGCATGGCTTGGGGGAGCTCGACGAACCTGACGAGGAATAGAGAGGCCGTGGGCCGTTTGGGACCGCCCCGAGGGATCCCTGGCTGGAAGCGAAGGGGGATCGGCCATGCCCCCGTCGGCATTAGCCCCTTATGATGATGATGTTGTGATATATATATATATAATATATTTTATATAAAATATTATTATATTATATATATATATATAATTTTGTGGTGTGTGTGTGTGTGTGGTGTGGTGTGTGTGTGTGTGAAATTTAGCATATATATTATAATTTATTATATATTATATATATTATAAAAATAATTATTAAATTATATAAAATGTAATTTGCTATATACATATACTATATATGCTTATGGAATACATATTATATTATATATATATATAAATATAATTTAAATATATATATAATATATTTAAATTTTAAGTTGTGTGTTATTTGTGTGTGTGGGTATATAATTATTTTATAATATAAAATAATATTAAATTAATATTATAATAATACCTATTAATAAATATAATATATATATATATATTATTAATTATAATAACATCTACATACATACAAAAACTACATACAAAACACACCACACCCCAAACACCACACCCACACAACACACACCCCAAACCCTACACACACGAAAATATATATAAATATAATAATATATTAAAAAATAATATATATATTTTTATAATTATATATATATATTATATATATATATATATATATATAAAAAAATATATATATATATATTATATTATTATATATTTATATATAATATATATTTTATATAATAAAATATTAATATATTTTAAAATTATATATTATTAAATATTTTTTTTTTATATATTTTATATATTTAAAATTTTAAAATATATTTATATATTATTTTATTTATTGGATATAATTTAATATATTAATGAACTAAAGAGGGGAAGGAATCGAGGAGGGGGAGAAGGTAAAAAGTAGAAAAATTTAAAAGGAAGTTAGAGATGGAAAGTAGGGGAGCGAATCCCCCTTGCATGTTTACATTTTGTTTTTTTTAATTTCTTTTCATGTTGGAGTTCGAGGGGGGGGGGTATGGGAAAGTTTTTTTTATTTATATTGTTTTATGGCGAAAAAAAAAAAAGTGGATATTGAATTTAAAGTAATTAAAGTAAACACCTCTTTTTTAATAAATATATAAAAATAATATATTATTTATTTTTTTGTTTATTTTATTTTTTTTTTTTTTTTTTCGTTTTATATTTTGTTGATTTGATTTTTTTAAAATTTTTTCTTTTTTTTAGTAAAGGGGGGGAAAGGGGACTGAAAATTTTTTTTTTTAAAAAAGGGAAAAAAGGTTTCTAACTTAAAAATTTAAATAAAAACTTTTCTTTTTAACTAAAAAAAAAGACACAAAATGATTTTTTTTTCGATTTTTTAATTTTTCTTTTATTTTTTATTTTTTATTATTTTTTTTCAAAGTTAGTTGGGGAAGGGTGTGAAGGGGGAAAAGATTGAAGGACAGAATGGAAATGAGAGGGGGGGGTTGATTGGGGTGAAGTGGTGAGGAATAAAATCATAAATAGTATAAATCGGGGGGGGGGGGGAAATGAAATCTTGAAAATAGGTCTGCCATTGCAAAAGGATGGGGGCGAAAAGGGAGCATGTTCTAAATAGACATAAATGAAATAAGCAACTATGATGATTATGGTGATATAAAAAACATAAAAAGAACATAAACATAAGGGGAAAAAAGAACAAAAAAAAAACGAAACAGCAGAGACAAGAAAAGGTCAGAGAGAATGGGCGGAACAAAAAAAGAAAAAAAACAAAGGAAAAAGCAAAAAAAGGGTTTAAGGTTATAAATGCAACATACGAAAATAACTATAAAATGTGACTAGTAATGAAGGGTTTTTTTTTTTGGGGGGGGGGGTTTTTTTTTTTCCCCAGAACATTTCCCTCTGCTCGCCCGGGCTCGGTGTCTGCCTTAGAACCCACGAGTGCCTCCCATAATCCAAAGGCAATCGGTCCGTAGCAAAATTTTTAAATGTTTCCCTCCTTTGGAATCTCCCGTCATAGTTGTCAGCGTGATCCACGACCACTAGGGGGGCCGAGGCGGGGAAAGTGACGAGCCGTGAAACGCGCTGATAAAACTAGCTAAGAGGGTGGAGAGAGTGAGAAGTGCAGTGCAGGGCTTGTGGGAAAATAAGGAAGTTTAAGGGGTGAGTGGGCGAAACCCTTGCGTGTTTTACGTTTATTTTTTGGTGTCCTTGGGATGGTGGAGGTGGGGGATTTTTTGTTTGGTGGAGGAAGGCCTGCGTGAAGGTGGTTCGTTGTTTGTATGTACCCTGCTGGTCTTGGCGATTATGGTATTTTCTCAATAAATAACACAAAATAGTTTATATGTAGGTTTGTGTTACTCGTAACATACGCGGTATGTTAGCTTTACTTTAACTTTTTTTTTTTTTTTTTTTTTTTTTTTTTAATAACCCTCCTGCAGCGATCTGTCGCCGCAAGCCTTTTTAAAAAACAGTCCCTTAGGGGTTTGATCCCCTGGAGGGAGAGATATCCTCCCCGAGGGGTTGGGACATTTTTTTTTTCTTTCTTTCTTTTTTTTGACTGACGGGTGTAGAGCGGGCGGTGAGGTGGCTGTGAGAGCGTGAGTAGGCTGGGGTGATTAGTGTTTGTGTGTGTGTACAAATGTTTTTGTAGAGGGGGGGTTCTTCTGCGTGTTGGAGTCTCTATTCTTCTGTGCTTATGTGGATGCGGATGTTTAGGGGTTTTATTTTGTGTCTCGAGGGGAGAAGTGCGGGGTGTTTGAGGGGGTATTAAATTTTTTTCGCCCAGCGCAGAGCTTGTTCTGGACGACCTATATTTAAGGGGGGGGGGTTTTTTGATATGGGGGGTTGTGTTATGAGGTTTTTCAGTATGGGTCTGACTCATTTTAAGAGTTTATTTTTTTGCGTTGTGCACTGTGAGAATGGGATTTTTGGGGGGGTTGGGGGGCCTGGGTTATGCTTTGTTTTGTGGTGGGTTATCCCCCATCTGTTAGGGAGAGACGAGTATTTCCCGAGTGCCATAGGGATTCTGTTAGGTATAGTTGTTTGGGGGGTTTGAGTCAGGAAATTTGGGGGAAAAATTGTGAATTTTTTGTGTTTGTTTTTTATTTTCCATTTTCCTTTCAAATGTTTTTTGTTGTGAGGCCGTCTTTGGCAGTTTCATGAGTGCTTTTTTCTGGGGTGTTGATGTTTTGGGGTGATGTCGCGCATAGATTGTGTTTGCTGAAGGGTGCGGGGAGGGTAGGTGGGGCGTGTAAGGATGAATAGTGTTGGTGATAG
Organism: Penaeus monodon; assembly: GCF_015228065.2. Taxonomy (NCBI): domain Eukaryota; kingdom Metazoa; phylum Arthropoda; class Malacostraca; order Decapoda; family Penaeidae; genus Penaeus; species Penaeus monodon. The sequence continues at coordinate 34,323,165 of NC_051422.1, read as the reverse complement.
GACTCCCGGGGGTACCCATCCTGGGGGGGATGGGGGCCAGGTAATTTTAAAGGGCGAATTTTTGCTTCTTTTGTTAGAAATTTGCGATGGGGCGAGTGAATTTATGTGGAATTGGGGGTTAGTTTTTTGTGTTTTAGCCCAATGCCAATTTTGTCAATGCCTTGCTGACGTCCCTGAGAAAGATTTTTTTTTTTGTTGGCGCCCGAGGCTATTTCTATAGGCGGGGGAAATAGCGCTTTCTGTCCCCTCTGTGGTTTGACCCGTTTTTGGCGGGCGTTGTGAATGTTTTTTTTCAAGGGTTGTTGGTCTGTCTGTTATGATGCGTTCAAGTTTTTCCGGGGGACTTCGAGAAAGGAGATGGGTCTGTATTTTGGTGCAGGGGGACTGTTTGTTTGGTTTGGAAATGGTGAACAATGACGGAAGAGTCCTTGGGGCCCAGGAAGCTTTAAATTGTGGCAGGCGTGTATCTTTTGGGGGGGGGGGGGTTTTGGGGAGAATTGTTTTTTTATTTTCAGGTCGGTTTTTTTGTTTTGGTGTGTTGTATAATCTCGCGATTCCCCGGGGGGGGTTTTGGTGTGTTAAAGATTTTTGTGCTGAAAGGGTTTTTTGAAGTAATAGAGTTTGGGCTGTGGGGAGGTTTTGTATGTTCTAGTTTCCCCGCACCCTTTTTTGTATCGTGTCAAACGGAAATTTTTTCGCTTGGTTTTGGAATTCTTTCCCGGGAAAACCTTCTGTGAAGTTTTTCCATTTCTTGGTAGTGTCATTCTTTTCATTTTTTTCATTGTGATGTAGGTACAAGTTTTTTTCCTTTTGGGCCAAAATTTTTTTGTATCCAACCAAAATTGTTTGGTCTTTGTGATTTTGGGAAGTTATTACAAAAGGGGGTCCAGGTTTGCTTTTAGTACTTTGTTTGCATTGTGGGTTTTTTTTTGATTTTTTCTGTACCTTTTTCTGAGATCTAGGTCCCTCCCCGGGTTTTTGCGGGTTGTGGACGTTGGTGATTTTGGGGTTTAGCGGGGGAGAGTGTATTTTTGTTCTGGATATGATTCGTGTGTTTCTTTGGAATGTGCATTTGCCTTACCAGTTTTTATCATTCAGGATTCTAGACTGTTTATGTCTGAGGTTGGGATCCTTTAGGTCAGGGGGGTGTGTGGGGGGGTCAGCATGTTTGTTTTCTCTGGATGTGTGGGACCATAATTTGGGGTTTGTTTAAGTGTGGCATTATGGGGAATGATCGCTTTGGTTTTCTCTCATTGTGTTGTGATGTTGAGATGGGGGGTTGTTTGCATGCAATGTCTGGTGTGGTTGCTGACCGGTTTTTATGAAGGTGGAAAGTGGGGACCATGTGTGTTAGGTGCTTCAAGGTACTGAGACCAAAAACGTCCTACGGCATTTTTTTGGTTGTATCCAAAGTGGGTTTTTTTGCATTCCCGTCTCCGAGATGGGGGGTTTTCGGTGTTGAAAGCTGGGAAAAATCCTGGCCGGTATGTTGGGGGTCTGGTGGTAGGGAAAGGGGGGCTTTAACGGGGCGGTGGGTGTTAATTTCCACGCATGAGCTCTGAGTGAAAGTTGTGATTTTTGCTTTTTTAGTTTTTATGGGGAGAGCAACGCCGTCGTTTCGCTCACCGGGGTGGTTGGATTTATAGTTGTGTTGTGTGTAACTTTATTTTTTTGGAGTTATCACGACCCTGGGGTTTTGGGAATTATGTAGGGTTTGTATTTCTATAGTGTTGCAGAGCCGTTCCGGGGGTCGAATGCCAAGCAGGACTTTTTTGGATAGGTAGGCGTTGTATGATTTATAGGGGTGGATTCATGGTTGTGGTGTTTTCTTGGAATAAAATCCATTTTGTAGTTCGTTTTTTTATATATTTTAGGATTTGGGGTGGGTTTAATTTATTTCCCCAGCAATAGGTGTTTGGAAATTTTTGGCTGTCACCAGTCTTGTATTCGTTTTTGGGTTAAAACCCCCTTTTATTTTCTTTTGGGGATTTTGAGTCCCTTTGGTCTGTTTGGGGGGTCGAAAACTTTTTGGGGGTTTTGGGATTTGGGGTCTGAGCCCTAAAAAAATGCCTCTCTCGCTGTGCCCCATTTGTCCTTCGGGGCTGTTGGGCTTTGGGGGGGTTTGAGGGGAGTCTGTTGTTCATTGTCAGACCCCGGGCTTTTCTTTTTTTTGTCTTTCTTGATTTTAGGAGAGGTGGATCGCCCCGGTCTTTTTTGGGTGTGTTGGGGGTTTTTTGTTTTTGTTTTGGTCGATGAGGGCGGTGTTTGGTTTTTTTGTTTTGTTCTGTGTTGTTTGGGTTTCTATTGGTTTGGAGGTTTTCTGCTGGTTTGGGGTTTGGGGTTTCTTCCTAAATTTTCTGGACTGCTTTGTTTTGTCCCCATTTTTTTGGTAACGGTTAACACAATTAAGCACTCTTTTGGGGGCGTTACAGTTTTTATAGTTTTGGGTTTTTTGACCCCATTCAGAGCAGATGGTTTCTTTTTCGTTCGATTTTCTTTTGGGATGACCCAGGGGAGTTATACATTGTTTTTTAGTTGTGAATTTTTATATTCTATTTTTAGGGGCAGAATATTGAATAGAATATGCCTTTTCTTTGATGTCTTTTGTGTTTGAGGTTTGGGGAATTGGGCTTTCATATGATTTTTTTCAATATTGGTCTTTATTTGGGGGATTTACTGCTGCTGAAATATCCTTTGATTTGCCGCCCAGAGACACTTCCCGTCTATTTTTTAAGACTAGGGTGAGTTTGCCCTCATTTCAAGAAATAACAACGGGGGGAAAACCCTGAGAGAAGGTGGTTTTTGCTGTTCAGTAAAAAGCTTTCGGGTTTTTTTCCCCAAACCTTTCCTTCATTTACGGTTTTTGGGTTCCGACACATGGACGCCCCCTGCACCCTGCCATACCGGGGTCCTTTTGTGTAAGGAGGGGTGGGGGGGGGGGGGGTGTGAAAAAAGGGAAAGGGGGGGTTTTCCCCGACGGGAGAAAATTTTGCCGGGGGTCAAAATGGAAAAAACCTTGATACCTTCACTGACTTTTAAAAACCCTCAGCCTCATGGTTAGCCCAGGGAACCCCCGTTGACATGGGGGATAAGTCCGTGCACGGTGGCGCCCCTTCCCGAATTTTTTCCCCCCCCCCGGGAAGGGGGGTACTTTTCC
>NC_051422.1:34302913-34319908 GCF_015228065.2 Penaeus monodon | reverse complement strand
CTTTCCCCCAACACCACACGCCTCCTCTTAGCTTCTGGACCACAGGCGGGGGCCACAATACGGGCCCCGGGCCCAAAACCCGGGGAAACCCCCTATCCACCTCAGAAGGGAGTACCACGGGAAGGTTCTCCCCCAAACCCGGGGATATCCTGATACAGCCAATCGCCACAACTACCCCCTACGAAAACTAATTTCCAGCAGAGATATCACACAGAAAATTTACACCCTCAAAATCAAAACATCTGAAAACAACAACAGAAAGAGAAAACAAAAACATTAACCCCTTTTGAGCCCCATTGGAAAAACAGACAAACATCAACAAATTAAACCAGCAATAGCAGAAAAAAACCCCAAACCCATCACAGCCAACAATACCAAACACCCTTACACAAAAAGAGGAAACTGCTTGGCTTTCTTTTCACAACCAAAAAGGTTCAAAAACAGTCCACAACGAATGAAAAAGCATGCAAAAAAACTCACCAAACTCAGACGCTTTCAGTGCCCACACAAACAAAGCTCGATTTACAAAAAAAGAAAGGGACCTATCCTGAATACAACCGTCCCCTGGTGCTATACAAAATCACAAAACCAAAATGCAATCAGTACAGACAAAGATACTCGGGGTACACGGCGCAACATTTAGACTTCTTTTCCTCAGAAAAACTCACAAAAATTTACAGCAGGGAAACCCTTTAAACACACGCATAAAGACGAGCAAACTACGCAAACAAGAAAACGGGGCCTAAAAAAAACATAAAGGACAAAAAACAAACAAAAAGAACAAACCACACATGGGGGCCCCAGAACACTCACACTCCCCAAAAAACAAAACCCACCCCCCCATATAGCAACATATAACACGGTAAAATCATCCTGCATTTTTCCATGTTTTAAGGCTATAAAAAAATAAAAAAAAAAAATAAAAATAACTAAAAACCGAAGTCCCCCTCAGAACCCCAAAAAGGAGGGGTGATCACAGCACAGCAAGGGAAATCTCTTTTGAAGGCGAGCGACCATCGGCTCTGCCAGCTCACATGCGTGCGGCGCGGGTCAGCCAATCACGGGGGAGATAGTCGACAGGCCGGTCGGAAGGTCCATACTCGGTCTTTTCATGACAGTCGGTCCAGCCTCTTGGTGTGGCTGTGTTACTGGCAGTGTCATAAGAGTGACCACCTGGCTTGGCTGGTTACGGGAAGGCATTTGAGTGACTCTCTGGCCGGTTTGTTGTAGGGGAGCCAGTGAGGCCCCTCTTTGATTTTGCAGTGCTGTATGGCCTAAGTGAGCGAGAGATCACGGGAGAACCCCTCCCCGACACTGAGCTCCTCTATCGTCTCATCAACTGTTCTCTGAACCCCCTAAAGAGCCCCTGTTTTGTTTCAGGCAGGGTCGTGAAATTTTGTGTTGCTCCCACATAACCAACACCACAGAAAACACCCCACCACTCAGTCCCCCAAAGAAGGCCCCTGCACCCCCTCTACACCCCCTCGGGTTTTTGCATCGGTAGGGGGTGTATTCGCGATTTGGGCTATATAAAAGCCAACCCCGCCCTAGGCAGGTTTTTGGTGGGACTGCAGTTCCACGGGGACCCCCCCCAGAAGGCTCTGGCGGAGGGACTCGGTCCCCCCCCAGTGCCGAAAGGGATAGGAGGGGGCCTTCAGCCCCCGGCTGTAGTGTGGGGTTTATAGGGTCTAGGTTTCCCCCTCAGGGGGGTGTGAGAACCCCAAAAAGAACCTCCCTTCGACTTCCACGTGCATCAAGAGCACACCGGATTGGGGGTGTTGTAATTTCCCCAGGGCGGGAGCTTCTCGGGTTCAGGCAGGATGTAAATAAATAAAAATGACAAAAATAAAAAAATACCCCAGGGGGTCCAACCCAAAAAAAAAGAGACTGCTAAAAAAAGACCTTTTCGACCAGACATCCGACTCCCCCGACCCCATTAACGCCCACGAAGGATATTAACCACCCCTTACAGAAAAGAACAACCCGAAAAAATTTTTTCTGACACAGTCAAAGCCCCGCCTCCCCTCTCATGGCTTCCCCCTTTAATCCCACTTGAAAGAGGGAAAAAGACTCACCTTAGTCCCAAAAGATAACAAACAAGGGCTCTGAGGAGCCGCACAATAAAAAAAAGGCACTCAGCACAGTAACCCGCAAAGTGGGAAGACATCTACAAATGAAAGAAAAAATAATTTAAAAAAGTCAGATCCCAACCATTAAAAAGCAAATGATATAAAAGAAAAAAGGCATATATCATTCAGATATTCATCGCCCCTTTGGCAAAAGAATATAAAAGATTCACACATATAAAACAAGCATGAACTCTACGGCTAGGCCAATACCAGAAATTAATGAGAAAAAAAAAAAAACATCTGTCTGAATGGGCTAAAAAAACCCAAACAAAGGGAAATTGCAACAGCGCCCACAAGAGATGCATAATTTGGGGGGGGGGGAAACCGAAATGGCACACAGCGCCCCTCTCGAAAAGAAGAGGTTAAAAAAACAATAGAGAAAATGACAGAAAAAAAATAAAAGAAAAAGAAACTCGAAATAAAAGAAGCTGCCCAAAAACTGCTCAGGAAACGTACAGGCATCCCAGAAGCATGGAAGCCTTATTAAACCAAGTCTGCCAGGACAAAAAAAAAAACAAAAAAAGAAAAGAGCCAGCCCATAGCCTTCCAACAATCTTCAAAAGAAATTAAAATAATACTGGTTCTGCACATTTAAAAAAAAACCAGGACACAACAAAAGGGTTTCAGACAACCGCGAAAGAAGCACTAGAAAAAGAATAACTCCCACACTCGACTGGGGGGATCAGACCCCTGGGGGATCCTAAAGATCTTTCCTCCCCTCCAAGCCCACCAGCCCATCACCCAGTCAGAGCTCGGGAAACAACCGGGTTTAACCAAAAAATGGAGGACACTACAAAGCAGCCAGAAAATGGGGAAAAAGAAAACTCATTCCAACCAGCAAAAAAACCCCTGCCAAAACCAATGAAGCCCAAAACAAACACATGAACAAAAAAAAGGAAACACGAAACACAAGCCCTCAGTCGACCAAAACAAAAACAACAAAAAACCCCAAACACACCAAAAGACCTCCGCCCCAAAATACAAGAAAGACAAAGAAAAAAAAAAGACCTGGGTCGAAAATGAACAACAGAACCCCTAAAAGCCACCAAAGCCCAACAGTCCAGAAAGACTAATGGGGGCACAGCGAGAGAGGCATCTTTTTACGGCGTCAGACTCTAACGCCAAACCCAAAAATTTTGCCCACCAAGAACCCCCAAAAAAACAGGACTCGAATTTCGAAAAAGGAAACATGAAAGGGTTATACACAAACACGAACTACGGAGACATGGGACACCCCAATAACTACACAAACACCTAACCCCGGGGAAAATGAAACCCCCCCCCCCCTACCCTGAAATATACAACATTAACGAATACAAAAAAGGATTTTTTTCCAAAGACAAACCAAAAACCATGAATCCACCCCTATCAATCAAAACGCCCACCACATCCAGCATAATGTCTTCACTGGACTTTCGCCCGACGGAACGAGTCGAACACAATAGGGAAAAACGACCCCCCAAAAATTTTTAAAACAGCCACGGTCTTCTAACTCCCAAAAAAAATAAAAATACACACATACAAACATATCAATCCAACCCCCCGGAGAAAAAAAACGAAAAGGCGTTGCCTCGCCATCAAAAAATAAAAAAAGCACAAAAACACAACAACTTCAACTCAGAGCTTGCAGTGGAAATTAACACACCCCCCCGGGCCCCCATCATAGCCCCCATTACCTACCACCAAAACGCCCATTTCATACCCGGCAAGGACATATTTCCCGTTTTCAGAACCAAAAACCCACCTAAACTCGGAGACTGGGAAAGCACAACACCCTACATTTTGGGTCAACTAAACAAAGGAGTAGGACGTGGGGTTTTGGTCCACGTTTCAGAAGGCACATAATAAATCGGACCCCTTCCAACCTTTATAAATAACCCGGGCAGCAACCAAACCCAACATTTCACTGACAAACGACCCCCATTCAAAATACATCAACATAAGGGGAGATAACCCCAAACGATCATTCCCCCTAATTGCCCCACTATCAACAAAAAACCCCAATATGGTGCCCCCATATCCAAAAGAAAGTAAAACATGCTGACTGGAACCCTTTTTAAAAAAGCCCTCTCCCCCACACAACCCGACCTCCAAGGACGCCCAAATCAGAATAAAACCAGTCTAGAATCCTGGGATGATGATATAAAACAGGCAAGGCAAACACATTCCAAAAAAAACACACAAACCTACCCCAGCACAAAAAAAAGGACACTCTCCGCTCACTCATCCACAATAACTAACACCACAACCTGCACGACCCGAGGATGGGACCAAGAACTCAGAACAAAGGTACAGAAAATACAAACCAACTACACAATGCGACAAAGAACTCAAGAGAAAAATGGACAGGGCCCTTGTGAAGAATCTGCCAAAAAACAAAGACCCAAAACAATTTTTGGTTGGCATACAAAAAATTTTTGGGCAAAAACAAACAACATGTACACTCACAATGAACAAAATGAAAAAGATTTTAACACTACAAAGAAATGGAAAACTTTACAGAAAGGTTCTGGCAAAAAAAAACTTCCAAAACACAGAGACGAAAAAGAACTGTTGACAAGACCAGAAAAAAGAAGTGCAGGAGGAATAGAACAGGCAAAACCTCCCACAACCCCCCTAACTATTTAAATTCAAACACTTGACGCACAACCCTCTTAAAAACACCAATACACCCAGAGAAGTCGCGGAATTATACAACATACCAGAAAAAAACACCCGGACCCCAGCAGAAAAAATAAAAAAAATTTTCCAACACCCCCCCCTAAAATGAAATAGATCTGCCACATATTTAAGCTTTTTGGCTACAGGACCCCTTTCCCTCATTGTTCAAGAAAGCAAAACCCCACTCATTCCCCAAAACCAAACAAATCAGTCCACCCTGCACCCCAAATACAGACCGTCTCCTTGCCGAAGTCCCCGGGAAAATACTTTAACGCATCATAACCGACAGACTCAAACAACACCTAGAAACAAACAACATCCATAAAAGCCCGCCAACACGGGTTCAGAGCACACAGGGGGACAGAAAAAGGATTTCACTTTCCTATGAGAAATAGCCCTTGGCCCGCCCCAACAAAAAACAAACAAACACATTTAGGGACTCACAAGGATTCGACAAAGATGGCAGAGGGATCAAACACAAAAACATAAAACCCACAATTTCCAATAACTTCACTCGCTACTCTGAACTTCCCCAACAACAGAACAGAAAACTCCCCCCTTGGGAAAATTACCTTGGACCCCCCATCCCCCCCAGGAGTGGGGTACCCCCAAAAGGGGCATCCTATCACCAACAATATTGTCCTATAACAGCCGACCCACCACCCCAGCACCCTTCAGCAACCCTATCATATGCAGATGACATCACCCAAAACATCCCAAAACCCCCAGAAATCAAAAAAATCATGGGAAAGTGCCACGAGGAGGCCATCAGAAACATAAAAAACATTTAAAGGAAATGGAAAAAAACAAACAAACACACAAAAAAAATTTACAATCCCTTTCCCAATTTCCAGACTCCCAAACCCCCCAAACATAAAAAATAATGACACAGAGATCCCCCATGGCAATTCGGGAAACTACTCGGTCTCTCCCCCAAAGTGGGATAACACCCCAACAAAAAAACGCAAACCCAGGCAACGCAACGCTCCCAAACTACACCGATTTCACCCGGCACAACACAAAAAAAAAACTAAAACTCTACAAAAATGTAGTCAGACCCCATCTGGAATACACCCCGTAAAACCCCTAACACCCTATCAAAAACCCAACAAGAACAGAGGTTTGTCCAAAAAAAAAGCTCTGCGCTGGGCTGGAAAACTCCATCCCCCATCAAACACCCTCGCCCCTTCCCACGAGAGAACAAAAGAACCCTAAAATCCGCATCCACACACGAGCACAGAAGACATGGGAAGACCCAACATGCAGGAGACCCCACCTTTCACAAAATACTCGAAACACACAAAACAAACACTAATCACCCCAGGTGGGGCCCCGTAGCCTATCACGTTCACACCACCTCCCGCCACTCTACACCCGAAAACTTAAAAAAAAAAAAAAAAAAAAAAAAAAGTGAGATATCCCAACCCCCGGGAAGGATATTTCATCCTCCAGGGGGATCTGTGCCCAAGGCATTGTTCTTCACAGTGCTTGGGGCGACTGATCGCTGCAATAGGGTAAAAAGAAGAAGAAGAAAAAAAAAAAAAACCATAAAAAAAAAAAAAAAAAAAAATATATATATGTATATAATAACATTAATAATATACACCCGTAAAGTTAACATACCTGCATATGTTATGAATAACACAAACCTACATAGAAAATATATGTAGTTATTTATTGAGAATAACAACATAATCTCACACAAACCAACAGTGTAACATACCAACATAAAAACCAAGCTACACGGCAGGCCTTCCTCCACTAAAGAAATACCACCACCCGCCACCAGTGCCAAAGACACTAGGAAAACAAGCAAGGGGATTCGCCCCCCTCTACCACCTTGAACTTCCTTATTTTTCCCACAAGCCCTTGCACTGCACTTCTCACTCTCTCCACCCCTCTTAGCTAGTTTTATCAGCGCGTTTCACGGCTCGTCACTTTGCCCGCCTCGGCCCGCCTAGTGGTCGTGGGATCAGCGCCGACGAACTATAAACGGAGTGACGGTAAGAAATGAACATCTTACAAACTTGCTACGGACTCTGACTCGATTGCCTGTGATTATGCAAGTGCACTCGTGCAATTGCATAAGGCAGACACGCGAGTCAGAGGACGAGCAGGATGGAGATGTTCTACGGAAAAAGGGAGAAAAAAAATAATATACTCCTGAAAAAAAGCCTTACATAATTACATTACGTTCTATGTTTATGTTATGTTCCTGTTATGGCCCCGCCACGTTCTGTTTCGTTGTTCCTGCTATGTTCCTTTTTTTCTTTTTGCCAATTTACGTTCCATTCGTTCGTCCTTTTTGTTCTCGTTTATTTTTGTCTTGATAATAACTGTTCTTGACTTTGCTTGCCTCGCCACTTATCTATTATTTATTGTCTATCATCTTATCCCAATTATTATGTTATTATTTTCTGCAAATTTATGCTCTCCTCTGGTCCCCTCCCTCTTGAAAGTCAGACCAAGTTGTCACAGCATTCAATCCCCCCACATATGATTATCTTAACACTTGATCCGGTTCTCCACGCAGATATCCTTAACATTGTTTTCTCATCACTCACATCAACTCATCCCACATCTCATATCACCCGCTTTCCTCCTGTCCCTGTCTAGCTTTACTTCCCCTTCATCACCCATTACTCCACGTTTTTGTATTACATTCTATATCTCTCGACCAGCCCTGGAACTCCCAACTTCTTTCTTCTTTTTTTGTGTTAGATGTTCTTGTAAAAAAAAAAAAAAAAAAAAAATACTGTAGTCCCTGTAGGCCATTTTAACGTTTATTTTAAATTGATTCTTAACCTAATCACTAACTGTTAATCGTTTTCTCGTTAAAAAAAAAAAAAAAAAATAAAAAAAAGACAAAAAAAGAATCATTTAATCCTTGCTATTAGTACTCCACTAACTAGTTACTATGAAATATATAAATCAATAAAAAAAAACATTTAAAACGTAAAATAAAACTAAAAAATGTATATTAAACAAATAAAATACACTATATGATGTATGATATATATATATATTTAATGTGAAAAAGAATAGAGGAAGTGTTTACGTTTAGCATATGCAAATTTGCTAATTATTAATATTGCCAGCACAGCAGCAAAATTATAATAATTATAAAACCAAAACAATTTACTTCCACCCCCCCCCCCTCGATGCTCCAGAGCATGAACCAGAGATATAGAAACAAAAACCACGCAAGGTTGGTTCGCCCCCTGCTTCTTAACTCTAACTCCTTACAATTTCACCACTTTACCTTCTTACCCCACACCTCCTTTGATTTCTACCTCTTTACTTCGTTTAATTCGTTAATTCACACGATAATGTACATGTGCAAAAACACATACACCATATGCATGCATACATGCTACACATATCCACACGCGTGCTGCATATACATACCTAAGTACCAGAGAATGCACATACATATATACATGACATACGTGAGAGTGCGAGAACATAATAAGCAATAAACAGTAAGAATAATGATAATAATGACTGTAAAACAAGGTTAAAGGTACAAGGTTTTTGAAAGGACTAGCGCACAACTCGTTAAGGGATGATGTATGAGGTGTGAATGTTGATGTGGTGATATGATAAGTGATGCTGTGCAGTATGGTATCGTGAATATTTGTATGATGGTCACCTTTGCGGCTCCATGAAGCGGTTGAGGGGTGGCTATGGTCTGGCATTATGGTGAGTCTTTTGCGGATGAGCGGCTGCTTGGTTTGCATTATAGCAAGTCTCTTTGCGCATGGAATTCATCCTCGACCCGTAGCACATGCGCTACGCGCGTTGTCGTGCGGGCGTCCGAAGGCTCCTTCCATGCCCACGACGCGGCTGAAAATCCTCAATAATATACAAAACGAGTGTTTTAAAAAACGGGTTAGAAAATATGTACATATTTGAGGTTATGAAGGTGTCAAGAAAACCATCCTTTCGACTCTGCCCACATACATGATGTGGCGGATCGGAGCTGTTTCTCTCCGAGAATTTAGGCTCGCTAGATGGGGTCGGGGGGATCCCGGGTATCATGGGAGTGTTTCCTCGGACAACCACGGTTGCTTGCTGCTTGAGATTTGCGAAAAATTCTGGCTTCCGCCCGGGCCTTAATAATTCACTTGGCCACGGCCTACTACTGTGTCAGCTTTTATGGCTGTCCTCATTGTTGTTGGCTGACAACCCTCGGGCTTACCGTGGCGGTGGGATTGCTCGCAGGCACTCCTGTAAGCAGTGGTGAAGCATATCTCGCATAATCTCTTTACCAGCACGACGGCCTGTGTTTCTGTGGGGTTTGTCTGTCTTAGGAAATTGCGTGTGCATGCAATTCTCCAAGTAGTGTACCAGTGTGGGCGTTCGGCCTCGCCGAAATGCAATGCAAACCTCTCTTCACGTTCTTTGGTTTGTTATAATCTGCCCTTGATGCACAGTGGGAACCTAGCGCAGTCTGGTGCAAATGACTTCCTGGTACCTCTGTGTTTATTTAATGAGAGTGCTATGGGTTCATAGCCTGTGGCCATCTGAGTACCAGCTGGCCGAGGGGGAATATCTCGTTAGTCCCGTGTCTTCTGTGAAGCTGCAGGGGAGTAGGAAGTTGGCCCGCCGACCCGTTACACTTCCTCCTAAGTAAATTTCGGCTTCTGATGTATTTCCTGGGATTTTGGGGATACCTCCGGCCGATTATCGGTAAGTCTGTCAGCAAGAAGCTCATTGGCCTCTGATCCCTATATGGCGGGGAACCCAGTTTATGATAAATTCTTCTACCCTGAGCAAGCATCCTTTGTGCTATTGTGCGGAATGGTTGTCAGGAGGTAGTGTTTTGTCAGTGGTGCCACTGAGCGCGCTGAAGCAGTCGTACGGCCTCCTTTGGCAGTCTATTGTGTGTCATGGGACCCGTGTCCTCCTTCCCTCCGTACGTGTGACTCAGTTTAGCTCCCATAGATAGCAACTGCCTCTGCCTTGTAGCGAGGAGGGCGGTTGTCTGTGTCACCCTCATGGATATTGTGGCATCCCTTGCTGCGAAGCCGGGCGCCTGCTGCATGCTGGGCAAGGGATAAATCAACCGATCCATCTGTGTAATATGTTCGGCTCCCCGGAGGGGTGAGGTTGCAATTGAACCCTCTGGTTTCTGCCTTTAGGCTAGGCGACAGATTATTTCTTTTGCATTGCCCAGTCTTCTGACCTGAGAACTCTAATCGAGGTTTGTGTGCCACGGTCGGAGCTCTCGACAAAGTCAAGGATGTGGGGGAGTCCATGCCCTGGCCAGTTAGCCGGTTCTTTGAGCTGAGGCGTATAACACCCTGGCTGTGTGAGACAGCAGGAGTGTTGTCAAACAGCTCGTTATATTGTTTCTAGGCGTCTGACACTATTTTGTGTTTAGGATTATGTTCCTGGAGCTGGATGACCTTTGCTAAAGAATTGTGCTGGCAGTTATATCAATTCGTTATGGCCCAAGGGACGAGAGGTTTGTTCTCCACTAGGAGGTTGTTGAGGACCCTTCGCCCCTGGGGCACCCAGAATGCCCCTGGCGGCTTCGTTTGGACTGTCGTCCAATCGGTATTTGTATTTTCTCTTTATGCCAATCAGAGCGAGGGAGGCATAGTCTACATGGGCCTGACCGCATTACGTGGATGACTTAGTTTACTCTGTGTCACTGGCCCCTATGCGTCTTCCACTCATTGTCTCTGACAGACAGTCTTGCCTTTGTTCGGTCTAAGCAGGTAAGGGACCTCCTGGCGGAGGGGAGAGAGGGTCCGGTGTCTATCCTTACACCCAAGGTAGAGGTATTCCTGGACACACCCACTCCAAGTCCATTCCCTGAATTTTCAGACTGGTGCCGGAACTCTCTGTCTCAGAGCCATGGCTTTGATTGGCTGGCAGGAGATACTTTAGTCCTGTCCTGCAACACTCGTCGGATACCAAGTCCAGACAACGATGGGCTTTGTTAGGCAGTGTGCTCAAGTGGAGATGATAGCAAGAGTTCGCATAGGAGATGATCTTGCACCCAACGTGGGAGGTTTATGTTGAGGATACAGGACATTAGTGTTTAAAAAGGGCGTGAGACTGAGAACTCAACATGTGGCGTTTCCATTTTCTAGTGGCATGTGCTGATAGGGACCTTGGGAAATTTGACTCTGGCGGTTCTATTCGCTAAAAGTAGTCACCTAATCCAAGCCAAGAGCTTACCTCTGATTCTTTTTGGGATCAGGCTGTCTCCTGAATGGCAAGAGGCCTTGCAAGTTGCAAAAGCCTTTCTGCCAGGTCAAGAATACTGCCACAGCAGCAGTCCGTGTTTATGCTGCTCAAGAGCGTGGCTATGCTAGTGCGCTGTGCTATGCCCGGGTATGTGAACCCGTGGAGGTGTTCGTGTGGGGGTCCTATTTTCATTGGAGCCGGTTCGAGTACCATCCTGTCGGCAGCTGTGGCCAGAACGATTGAGGGAGGAGAGATGGGGGCGGTACTGTCCCGGCTCCTTTGGTTTCAGGGATGGAAACTATGGTAGCCCTCTTCCAGCTCTGGGGTAGAGTGGAAGTTCCCAGGGACTTGTTGAGAGTTGAGGAATGCAACTCAACCTACCAGTCCCAGAGGAGATGATGGGGTACGAGGAATCCCGTGCAGCAGGCCCTAAGGGGCATGAGTTGCCAAGTGGCTTTGTGTGCATCTCTTAAGTTCCCTCAGAGAAAAAGATAACGGTCTGGAGTTATCGGGTTCGGACTGCCCTTTCTCTGAGTAGAGGGTCAAAGTCTGTCTGGTTGTTGTAGCATTCTTTGCTGCCCTCCAGTTCAGCTGCCAGGACTGTTTATCGCTACTCGTTCTGCAGAGAGTACTCTTGCGCCACAGTCTTGGGGGTTGGCCTCTGCCTGGTGGGTCTGGGCGCGTGCATTCGGGGTTGTCTGAGCGGTCTGGTGGCTCGCTGGACCCGTTTGCCATAGCTCTGAGAGGGTGGTACGGTGATCGAAAGACTCACCCCATTCCAGCCACTTTTCCATGCCTCACTCTGCTGGCAGTTTTCTTGGCATTCCCTGACGCCTCTTAGCGAGGCTAGGTTGTTCGGGGGAGTTCTTTCGCCTTCGGAAATGTTTTCGGCACATGTTATCCTGTAGTTGACCTCCCTAATCTCGTCATTGAAGTACCAGGCGTCCTTGTGACTCATGGAACCCAGGCCGAAGGTTTTTGGTATGCGTTTTGTATGGTCAGTGCAGGCTGCCTCACAATGGCATTTACAAGTCCGGCTTGTAGCAACTTCCAATTTTCGTCTGTGTGGGTTCCCATTTGCTTCTCAGACAGCGGGCCACAGGCGCTCTGGAATGCCTGCCCGTTGGCCTTTGTCTGTGTGTCCATCTGGTTCGGTGTGGTATCACTCGGTGGGCCACTATCCCTCAGAGGGTTGTTATAGTGCCATAATGGTCGCTAAGTGACGGTCTCATTGGACACGCCAGCCATCCTCTCCACCAGAGTCGCTTAAGTGGACAGGTGTGAAGGTTAGGACCCCTCCTCTCACATGTGTGGCTCCTGGCTGTTGAGAGATAGAGCGGATCTCCTAGGGAATGTCTCGAGGCACTAGTTGGCTATGTGACGGGCCAACGCAGCCGGTGCCCTGCAGGGAGCCAGGATTGGGTGTGGTAGCATGAAGCTCCCACTATGATCACTCGGTCAGTGTGCTGCGGGAAGCACATACCTGGCTGATGTCTAAGCTACTACAGTGTGGCTGTGGACACGTTGTACAATTTCAGTAGGGGTCCCCCGGCCAGTTGATCTCGACGGCAAGAGCAAGAGATTCAACATCTTCTCCACAGTGCGGGGCATCGGCTATTGCGGAGCAGGGAATTGTTGGTTCACAGGGTCATCAGGACTCTTTTGCCATCGGAAACGTTGGCAGCGTAATAGACGTTGAGTACCCGGAAGAAGGCGAACAGCGTCCGCTGGATTAATGTTCCTGGAGCTATGACGATGTCAAATGCTCCTTGAGGCACGATTGCGTGGAGGATGGCACTCCTTGAGGAGAATAGCCACAGATGTATCCACTGCAGAAAGAATACTTAGATTGCGTGTCATGAGTTACTAATTGATAGTTACATCATGAGACATCGTCACCATTCGGGTTGACGGTTTCGGAGTCTGACAACGTCCATTGTGAGGATTCTCACTGCTTGAGGGGCATTCTCTTTCGGCTGTCAGGCTTCCTGGATCACGGGGGGTGGAGAGCCTTTGGGTAAGCTCTGAACTTTTCGTCTTTGGCGTTTTCTATTCCCTGGCCAGGCTGTTTCTTGTGCATTGGCTGGCCTTCCTGGGCAGGCTCAGCTTCTTTTCTGATTCCAGGCTTATGTGGCACTGAATCAGATAGGTTAGGCTCTGCCTGTCGAGGGATAGCTGGTTGGAGAGGGGAGGGGAGTCTGACTGGGGTGAGGGAGAGGGATTGGGCTGATTTGGCCTTCTCCTTCCTTCCCTTATGCTTTTTCAAAAAAACCAGGTCTTGTTTGAGGTGTGTGCATGGCACATCGACCGCCTTATCCGCCTCTTCCTCGGGTCCTGGACAAGGTACTGCCACGGCGGGATAGCAGCCAGTGATCAGGAAATAAATCGAACTGTCCCCCTCGTCGAAGAACATGTCTTAATGGGTCTGGGGGGGGACAGTGTGGTGCTGGTGGAAACCTTTCTTCCTGGAGGTTTTCCTTGCACGGCTAGAGTTGGGGAACTCCTCCATGATTGTCGGAGATCTCGGTTTCGGCTGGGGGGGCAGCTTCCTTCCTCTTAGGAGGTCGGGAAGACCTTTTCGCTTTTGTTCCTCCCACAGAAGTAGGTGCCTGGGGGGGGCTAGGAACGAAGTCTGAGTCGCTTCTTAGCAAACTCTGCCATTTGAGGGCCCGCCCCTCTTTCCGACAGAGCAAGCAGGCTCCAGGACGTGATGCCTCTGCACAGTTAGGACATTTGGCTGTTTTGGTCCTTTTTTTCTTTTTATGGCCTGATGCACACCTCGATTGTGTGCCTTGATACAGACACCACTCATTTTGGCTTGGCTCTGTACAGTTAGCCTGGTGGTCGTCCGTACTTCTGCACTGAAAAACCGAAGTGGTTCACGGCACATTAAGTGCGTAGTTACGTAGGTACCCCAGTACCCAGATCAAGGGTGGGAGCTTGGCTACTTTCTGTAACCAGAGACCTTGCCGGTTGGGGGAGTCTTTCCCCTTCGACAATCAGGAAGCCTCCACGACCTGTGGGTGTGTTGCTATCACACTCCACATTCGTATGAGATGAGAACCAAGTAGCACCATCTGGACTCTCTTCTCCTCGGGATTCAGTGGCGAGAGGCTCACTTTTCTCCAATCTTTTAGCTCCTTTGTCTCCGCCAGGAAACAAAGGGTGTTGATCTTGGGCACGATGATCAATGCCCTGGATCTCGCGGGCAACCCGTGGAGCGACCAGCTGGGATTTTGTGCAGTGGCCTCCACTGCCTTACCATTTTGGTGGTAGGGCATTTGTCGCGAAGCCTTCGGGTTTAACTGGGACCTTAAATTGCGGGGAAACGCTTGGGGGTTCCAGGACTCGCCATCAGAGTCGGTCTCCGGCCTCGGCCGTTTCCCCCCCGGGTCCGCCCTTTCGGCGTTGGGGCTTGCTCGTGGAGGCACCAGTTGTTTCGGTACTGGTTCAGCTGGTGCTCCTGATTCAGTCAGTTGGGTGGTCGTCCATGAGGGGGGCTCAGGGGAAATTCTCTTGTGGTCTGGGTGCGGCCTGGAAGGGCCAGCACGAGAGTCCAATGTTGGGACAACTCTGGTGGACAGCATGTTTTACCATGGTTTATTAGTCTTGTCCGCCATCTTGGCAGCAGGCATGGACGAGTGTCATCTGATTGTTCGGGGTTTTTCTTTGCCACCGGAGGCACGTAAGGCTTCAGGGTGCTGCCGTGGTCGGGCCTGACACGGCAGTCCCGTCAACAGTAAGGTCTGTATGTGGGGGGAATTTTGATTTGAATTGTTCCATATATTTGGCAGTGCTTCATCCACTCACGCCCCCACCACAACAAGGGGAAGCTGAGTGCTAGAAACCAATGTCTAAACAGAACAGGGCGTGGAATAGTGAGTGCCACACGGTGCCCACGTTGTTTGACATTGTTTGTAGTGTGCGTTGTGTTTGTGTATGATGTCGTCCGTACGTTTGTGTTGTCTAGTGTGTATGCTGGTCCCATGTTCGTTTGGCTAGTGTGTTGCATGCGTAGTTTCAGTGTCTCTACTGTTTGTATGTTTGGTCGTATTGATGTGCCGGTGATTCTGTATCGTTATTCCTGCTACTTGTCTAGTGGTGCATGGATTTATCCAGTTATAAGTTGCTTTGTTTCTGTATAGATTGATCTTGAGTTTCTGTGTGTTGAATCAAGATTGCAATCCAGTGGGAAGGGTGTTACTCGACTAGTATGGGTCTTTACAGTGGTTTTGTAGGAGTTTATAGTTTGGTGGGCTGTTGTGACAGTTATGAAAAGCGTACTGATCTTTTTTGACGAGCTGTGCTTGCTTTTTTAGTGTTACTGTTAGTTGTGCGTGTGTGAATCCCGTTGCTGCCTGAAGTGAGCCCTAAACATGTTTCCCGTAGTTGCGTATGGCCATGGTCTGTGTATGTTTATCGTGTGACACACCACATATATCGGTGTCTGATGAACTAAAGGGGGGGGGTGGAGGAGGAGGCGAAGTCCTCAGTCGAGGGGGGAAGAAAAGCTACGGGTAGTAGGCTACCTAGAAATTGAAAACGCTGGTGAAGGAGTGTTGAAGTAGGGGGGCGAGTACCCCTTGCGTTCCCGTTGTTGTTTTTTTCCTTATCTGCGGTTTGTGGTAATGTGGAACCTTTTGCTTTTTTCAAATTGTAGACAGGTTGGACATGCAGGAGAACCTTTTTTTTTTTTTTTTTTTTTTTTTTGCGAAATGGAAAAAAAAAAAAACAGAGCATAATAATAAAAACGAACGTAATAATAAGGGAACGGTAGTTTATTTATTTATTTATTTATTTTTTGCCCGCTAGGGATTATCATAATATGTGTGACCCATTAGATAGCCTATGCAGGTGAGCCCCTCCCCTGCCTCCCTACCATCCTAGGGCTGAGGGGCGGGGGGTTTCAGGGGGGGCCCCACTTTTTTTTTATTAAAAACGAAAAAAAAATCGAGAACAGAATAGTAACAGAAAACGATGAAAAGGGCAATAAATACAAAAGTGGGGGGATGAGTGGGAGTGTTGAGGTGAGGGGGGGAGGATGATTTGGGGGGGGAAAACAGCTATATAAAACGGGGGAAGGATGGGGGTAAAAAAAGAACATAGGTAAGTAGAAAAAAAAAAAAAAAATGCATGGAGATAAAGATAAGGATAAACCCCAGAAGATGAGGGCGTAAAACGGTTTCAGAGGAGTTGAAGTTAAGAGGGGGGTGATGGTAAAAAAGGACAAGAACAATAATTTTTTTTTTTTTTTTTTCGCCCGCTAGGATTACATGAAGGTGTGTACCCATTATATACCTTTTTGCAGGTGGGGGCCCTCGCCTCCCCCCTACCAGCTCCTGGGAGCTGAGAGCGAGGTTAGTGGGTCCCACTTTTGTTTAAAAAAAACAGAAAATCGAGAAAAGGAAAATGTGAAACGGAAAGATGAAAACGGCAATTAAATACCAGAGTGATGGTGAGAAGAACAAGAACATAATAAAATGAAAACAGAAAAAGAAAAAGAACATATAATATAATATATTTTTTTTTTCCTATATTAATTAAAATCATTTATAATATATATCCCCCCCTCCCTTCCCCTCACCTCCTCCCTCCTTCCTCCTATCCTCCCCTCCCCTTTTTTCCCGCGTCGGGTGCGGATTGGTCAGCCTTTTTTTCCGCCCGCCCTTTTTCGTGATTTTTGGGCAGCTTTCCGCTCCGGGCGTATTGGTCAGCCTTTCTTGCATCGCGGCGCGTGATTGGTCAGCCTTTCCTGCATCACGGCGCGTGATTGGTCAGCCTTTCCTGCGTCGCAGCACGTGATTGGTCGGTTCTCGGGGACTAAAAGGCGGCAAGAGCGCGCGCGGGCCACTCGCCCTTTGACGCTCGTTGAGGATGGATGTGCAGTTAGACGAGATGGCGTCAGACTCATCACCCGTGCTGTTGGACAAGATGGCGTCAGAGTCATCACCCGTCTCTTGCCCGTCAACGCAGTTGCATTACTTCTTGGCGGTCGGCACCGTGT
>NC_051422.1:34274606-34297106 GCF_015228065.2 Penaeus monodon | reverse complement strand
TCATTATTATATTATTATTTTTTCACTTATCTTTTATTATTTTTTTTCTTTTCGCATTTTGTTATTATTATCATTATCACTATTTTCATTATTATCTTTATTATTGCCATAATCATTTTTAAAATTTTTTATAATATTTCACTTTTATTCTATTATTTTGTCATGATCTTATTTTACATTATTTTTATTATCTTTTATCATTTTATCTTATTATTATTATTATTATTATTATTATATTATTATTATTTATTATTATCTTTTATTATTATTATATTATTATTATTGTGCGTTTTTGTTTTTGTTTTTTATTGTTTCGTTATGTATTATTTTTATTTTTATTATTATTATTTTATCTTTATTGATTATTATTATTTTATAATTATCATCATCATTATTATTATTATTATTATTATTTTTATTATTATTATTATTTTATTTTATTATTATTATTTTATTATTATTATTATTATTATTATAATTTTTAAATTCTTATCATTATTTTTATTATTATTATTAGTTATTATTTTTATTATTTTTTTTTTTTTTTTTTTTATTATATTATTATTATTCATTATTATTGATTTATTGTTATTATTTTCTTTATTATTATTATTATTATTATTATTATTTTTATTATAATATTATTATTCATTATTTTATTATATTTATTTTTTATTATTTTTAAATATTGTTATTATTTTTTTATTATTTTTGTTATTATTATTATTATTATAATTATCATTATTATTATTGTCATTATTATCATTATTACTGTTATTATTATTTTTACACTGTACTGCCAGTAGTACTAGTGACAATAGTTATCGTTATTATTAAATTTTTATCAATGTTATTGTTATTATCGTTTTTGTAATTATTACTATTATATCTAAAATAAACATTATTATATTGTTGGTAATACATTATCACTATTCTGTTATCATTATCATCGTCATCATCATTATCATTATTGTCATTACAATTATCATTGTCTTTTTCACTGCATTTTTAGCATTTTTGCTAATAGGCGTTTTTAGCGTCAGCATTATCAGGATCCTTATTTTTCATAATTTTTTGTAATTGACTTTATCATTATCGGTCAGTACAAGTATTATTATTATCATTAGTAGCAGTAATATGAATATGAGCTGTGGACTTTATACCATTATTATTTTTATTATTATCATTATCATTTTTACTATCAGTATTACTATCATTTTATTATCAGAGTAGTTCTTGTAGTTTAACATTTTTTACATCCTTAATATGTTTATTATTTGATTTTTTTACTATTATCAAATTACTAACATTGCTTTTGTTTTTGCTGTTTTACAATATCTTTGCCATCATTATGTTTTTTTATTAACCGTCATTATTATTAGCATCATATTATTTCGATTATCATTAGGGACATTATTTTTAAAAAGCTATCTTTACAAGTAATAATATTTTAATATGAAAAAAATGGACGTTAATTATGTTCACAAACAAACTCAATCACGAATTAGTGTACTTCATTTTTTAAATAACTTTGAATAAAAAGTAACTGTATTCTCTACGTTTTTAATATTTTTCCGTCTGTGTTTTACTGGGCCTCCAGTCAGGTATGCGTTATGTGGGATGTAATTAACTGATGTATACAGTATGTATTCACTTGGGACTGTATATACACACCCTTTTTCGAAGGCTTCACAATAGAGATTGATCGAACTTTTGTTCCTTACACGTACAGATTCCCTCCTTTTTTAGATGTAGGACGACCAAGGAGACCCGGGAAATATTCTCACATTCGTTTGAGTTATTGATATCCCTTAAAGATAAATTTTAATAGGAAAACATAGCTTATAATTTGTTTTACGAGGCCTTGGCTGCGGCTCCATGGAACTCTAGTGCTTCCCCAGGAACGTGCAGTGATGAGGCTTTTTGAAGCAGCACCGGAGACCAGGCCAAGGGGGCCCCTGGGACGGCAATTCAGGATACCAAATTATACAGGAAGGAATGAAAGGAGGGAGAGGCCAGCGAGCAAGGCAGACAAAAGACGGGCTGAGAGAAAGTTGGACAGCAGGAGAGACGGGGGGACCACACACACACATACCGACACACCACGCACACACACACACACACACACACCCACACAACAACACACACACACACCACACACACACACACACACACACACACAAAACCACACACCCCACACGCGCGCGCACACACACACACACACACACACACACACACACACCACACACACACACACACACGCACACACACACTCACACACACACCACACACACACACACATACACACACACTGTGTATGTGTGGTGTGTGTGTGTGTGTATGTGTGTTTGTGTGGGATATATATAATATATATATATATATATATATATATATAAAATATTATATATATATATATAAAAGAGAGAGAGAGAGAGAGAGAGAGAGAGAGAGAGTAAGCTATATAAAATGCAGGAAGAAAAAGGGAAAAAAACCACAAGTAAAAAACACTTACAAAAACGAAAAAGATAGAGATAAAAAAAAGGCGAGAAGCAGAAAGAAAGTTCGAGACGAAGGAAAGTCAGACAGGCAGAAGGAGGGCCGAGACGCAGAAAGGGACAGAGACGCAGACGGAAAGGAGAATCCAGGAAGAGGAGCCGAGGAGCGGGTTGTGAGGAAGGGTAACGGAAATGGCCGAAAAATTGGTTGGGTGAAACCGACTCGAAACTCTTCTTTCCTTGCTCGGGTGATCTTTCCCCGAGCTCCAGAATCTCCAAATCTTTTCCTCTTTCTTCTTTTATTATCATTCTCGCAGAATAAAAACATATTGACCAAGAGCGGGCAGAATGTGCTCACGTAATGGATTTGCGGTTCGTGTGCCGGGTACATGCAGTGAGCTCACATCTGCGTTTACGTGATATAACTCCTTTCGTATGGCGACGCATGTTAAATCTATGCGGATTTCTTCACGTGGTGTAATTCATTCTTAAAAGCAAATGTTCGTCTTTAAAGGTGAGTTTAGTTTTAAACTTACAAGTGTTTGTCTACGATATTATTATACGTCTATGTAAATATCCATTTTATACATGCGTTTTGCGCTGGAATATATCGAAGAAAGGCCCCGTTCGGTGCCATTCCAATGTTTACTCAGGAACCCATGTAAATAATACTGCTGTAGACTAGTGATATTGGATCAAAGCGTGACAGAAAAGGCCATTCCAGCGCTCGTGTTGTTTGTTTGCATTTTCTGATTATTCTCGTGTAATTAAAGTGGTATCATATATTGGATTGGAAGTAAGGAATCAGTTCTCAAAAGGAGGAAGAAGGAGAACAAGTTTTCCTTCGTGTTAAACACTCTCTCCTCTTTATATTTCCGAATCCCTAACTGTTATGATAACCCTGGGGGAGAACTGTTCGTGTACCATATCTTCCAACTTTTCTGCGTTATCCATCATTGCAATTTATCATCTTTTTGGTCCCATCTGTGTAAGCAGCTGAATTATAGATCTTTTTTTTCGAGGGTTTTACACTCAAAGCATGAATCTCCAAGAAAATCACATTTTTATCGCCAGCAGATAATTATTGCTGTTCTTAAAGTCCACCGGCAAAAAAATGAATAATAGAAGTATTGTTGTCATAATTTATGTATCTCCGTAGGGGTTGTCATATAATATATTTTCCTTTTCAGTGAGCTAACATTATTTGTAGATTATCATGCTGAGGCGCATATTTGCCATTGTGTCATCGTAATTCTACTTTCCCCATGCTACTGTGCATTCCGTCATTTTTTAGTTACCAGAATCCCAGCAGTCCTAACCATAGCCCGGAGGAGAAGGTGGGAAAGAAGGGGAAAAATAGGAAAACTAAATCTTAAAAAAAATTTCCCAGACTTCTCTAAGCCCAAATTTTAACCCCCCCCCCCCCCCCCATCCATTTCTGACTCCGATGTTGATAAAAAGCCACAGCAGCCACAACCCCTCCCCCCCCCCTATATCACGCCACTCAGCACAGTCCGGCTTTTTGTGAGAGGAAGGGCGAGGCGGGAGGGGAATGGGTCCGGCGCCCCTGTTACTGACATTCCCGCCAGGGGGCGACGCCGTACTCAGGGGCAGGGGGGGGGGGGGGCCCTACGCTGAAGGTCCTCAAGCATTGGGGTTTTTTTTGGAAAGGGGGGGGGTGGGGGTGGGGGGGCGAGGGGAGCCATTTTTATTTTTTGTTTTTTTGCAGTTATTATCATTCTTTTTTTTATTATTATTTTTAAATTATTTCATTTTTTTTTTTTATTATTGTTTTTTTTTATTATTATTATTTTATTAAAATTTTATCATTGTTTTTATTGGTATTTTTTTTTTTTTTTTTTTTAAATTTTCCCTTATTGTTTTTTGTTTTTATTATTATATACTATCTTTTTTTTGCAGGAACACGGGGCTACGTAGGCTAGTCAGCACCCCACCTCAGACCCGCAGCTCTCTTCTACACCAGGTAGCCCTTGTGGGCTTTGCCCCCCGGGGAGGGGGGCCCCAGTGTTGGGGGTCCTTGGGGCACTTTTTTTTTCCAAATATTTCCCCAAATTTGGGATTTTCCCTGGCCTGCCGGATTTCCCTCGTGAATCCCGTTTTCGTTGGGGGGGGTGGCATCAAATTCCCGTCCTTCGCCTAGGAAAGTTCGGCGGTAGGAAGGTCTACACTTAACTTGGCTCGCTGTGGACTGAAAACGCTACGGGCTTCCACTGGGGGGGTAGAGGAGGGGGGAAAACTCCCTTTTACTCTCTTAGCTATTGCTTTTAATTGATCCCAAAAAGTTAAGATTTTTGCCCCTTCAGGAAAACTTTTTGAGACAAGGGGTCGGACCTGGGCGATACCCAGAATGAATGTTACCCCGGCTCCCCCCTTCCCTCCTCAAGGAAGAGGGGTGACTCGACCACCCCAGACAAATACGACTATGAAAACGAACCCCCACAAATGACAAAACGAGAAGACCACTTTTCAAAACCCCAATGAGAATGCGATGTTCGCGAATGAAAATCGGAATGAAAATCTTTATCATCAAAAGGCCCCTTGAGGTCAAAGGGGCGGTGATTTGTTTTTGTAAAAAAATTGCGAGATGGAAGCCTCCTTGAAAAAGTCAATATAACCGCAGATAAGGATTTACTTAACTGAAAAATTCATAAACTTCGATTTAAAATTAACATTCCCTTTTGGGCCCCAAAATACCGAAAGGGAGTAATTTTCCACGGGGATGGAAGAAGTGAAATTCTGAGAACATAAAGGCCCAAACTAGTGGACGTTCTTTGTTACCAAGAAGGATGGGAATGTGCGAACAAAACCTGTGTTTAATGACCTTTGCTTTAGATTAAACCCCAGAGATGTAACGTGTAAAAACGTGTTTAAGTAAGACCTTATGTCCAAAAGCCAATGCGGGAATAGATGAAAAAAATTCGGACACCCCTCTAAGATTATTGAAAAAAGATCAAGAAATTTGTTTCCGGAAATGTGCTCATGATCCTCAATGTACAGCCAGATTTCCAAATTTGTAACTGTGGTGGCCCCCATCAGTCAGGACTGCTGAGTGCAGACCCTGAAAAAGGAGACGGACTTTAGCATTTGAGAAAGCATGAAGTTAGTTATACTGAACCTAAGAGGAAAGTTGAAATTTTGAAAACCAAACCCCGAACTTCCATCAAAGCAGAACTAACACCCCCCCTTGGCAAGTAATGCCAGCAACACTTGCAGTAAGGATAAAGAAATTGATGAACTCAAACAAACCGTTAAAGAACAAATATTAAAGTATATCAACTGCTAAATTTGGGCGATGAAAAAACTGCATAAACCCAGCAAAAACATCCTAAGGAGGTTAACCAAATCAAGTCCGGATCGCACCCCCCGCCCGGGGGGACTCATGCGAGGATTTTCGCCTGGCTCGCGATGGGCTTTCGAGAGAAAGCCAAACGCTACTGTCAGTGTCCCCCTTGCCAGGACTGCAGGACAAGGGGCTTCTGTCTTAAAACCACCCCGAGGAGGTCCCGGGAAGCGGGGAGGGGAGCGCCCCCTCCCTTTAAAAAAATAAAAACGGTGGACAAGGCACTTCCAAAACCCCGTAAAACGAAATTTTCTGGTCACCATTATGCAAGGGAACTGCGAAGCTAGATCTAAAAATGACTTTAAATTTTTAGCCTCGTCCTATGCCCCCGTATTATAGTTCCCCAAAAGAAACGCACTTACCACACCTGTCCTGCGAGGTCGTTTCGCTGAGGAACTACCATCATGGGGAAGGACCCTGAGGGTAGGGGTAGAGTCGCCATGTAATCCCCCAAAAGCCCCCCTTTTACAGAATGACTATTGATTTCTTGGATTTTGTCGCATGCAAAGAAAAAATTAAGGCAGTATCTGCTAAGTCAGTTTTTTGCCCCCTGATACGTGATAACTATGATGAGCTTTTGCTCTCGGGAAAAGTCTGCCAAAAAAAAAGTAAATTTTAGCTGTTTTTAAATCTCATCATACGTTATGGGGTTCCCCTGTGGGTGGGGGTAGAGGTGAGCAAATTTAAGTTGATTAATAGATGTTTTAAACCCTTCGAAGATGGTACCCGACGCGGGGGACAAAATACCGGAAATTTTTGAGTTTTTTGATTATCACGGTCTCTTCAAAATGCAGCCAAGTGTCTGGGCCCACCCCATGAGACTCTTTGGGGAAGCGTATTTTCCTTTTTTGTTTTAAATATTTATGCGACCCTGAGAAAGCCTTAGCAACAAATTTTAAAGTAAAAGAGCAGACTGGGGGCCCCTTTTCAAGGAGCGTCAAGCTTGAACTTGTTGGGGAAAAACCCCCCTTTTTTTTAGATAAATAAACAATATTCCTATTCGTTATAGAAGCAGCATTGCTATCCATTTCTAAAATTTGACAGATAGCGTTTAAACATAAGATTCCCTGGTGGACACCAGATTCGCAGGGCCTTTTCCCACGCAATAAGGCTACAGCTTTTCAAAAATAACATCACAAATGAGAACTTTTTCAAATTTCAAACCGCAAGAGCTAGGGGTTTTAGAGTAAAAAGACAAGCAAAAACAACTTCTCGTGGACTTTTTCTCTACAATAAACGCAGTACCAAAATATCAGAGGTTTGGGCCACTACAAAAAATCAATAGAAAAAAAAAAATCTTTCAAAAACAAAAAAAATCATTCACGAGGGTAACAAATTTTAAAATTTACCCAGAGACATTTCTAAAGTACTCGAGGCATTTTTTCTCATACAAGCAGTCAGAAATTTTCATCCTCCTTCCTGACCATCAAGGAACGGCTGAGCTGAAACCAATTTTACTTTTCCACAGGAGTGCTTTGATTTAAAAAAAGATCTAACAATAGATGAGCTTTTTCCGAGCCCTGAAGCCTGTAGAGGAAAATCCCCCGGCTCCCATGAATTCGTATGAGGATAAAGCATGTTAATCATGATGGGCTTTAAGTTGCAGAATGTCAAGAAATTGGAAAAGCCACATTTTTCCAAAAATTTGGCCTTCGCCCAATCATTCCCCTATTGAAAAAAGGGGTACTCCCAGATTCCCTCTCCTACCCCGCAAATTTCGTTGAAAGTTGCTTATGCAAGGGAGGAACGAATTGTTTAAAGTAGGGTATTGCATTTCTTAAATTTCCCGTAATTTTAGCTGCGAGCAGTGCGGCTTTCCCAAAAGGGGCGCCAAAAACCCGATCAGCTAGTAAAGCTGGACATCTATTCAAGAGGCAAAATTTCCATTTTTTTTTTTTTTTTTTTGATTTTTAAATATAGAAAAAGCCTACGACATGACATGGCGATATGGCCTACTCAAAAAAATTATTTTTTTGGATTATGTGGAAATTTCCTTGTTTTATTCAAAATTTCTTTCTGACACAACTTTTGTGTCAAATTATTTTCCGACAAGTCACTTTTTTTTTACTTTTTTTTCCCCTGCAAAGGGGGCCCCGGGGAAATGTCTTGTCACCAACGTTTCTTTTTTGTGATTTAATGACTCTTACCATCCCCCTCGGAAATTTAAAAACTCACTGTACCTGATGATTTTGCATTTGGCACTCCAGCAATAAGCAAATTCTCAGCAAAACACATCCCTTTGGCACGGGTATGATTCATAATGGGGCTCCAGTGGGGTATTGAGTTTTCATTTGAAAAAGTATTTGGGGGAATTTCTTCACAAAGGGGACTCTAGATTAGAAACCACCCAATACCCATTCAAATTCTTGGGCTACTTTTTGATAGTAGTTCAATTTGGGAAAAACCACATGGTCAGTTAAGAATAAAGTCAAAAACAATAATTTTTAAAGTGCATTGCTGGTAAAAAATGGGGCTTAGACAGTCTTTGAATGATAATAAAACCCTGATTAGGCTAAAAAGATTTTGGGTCAACGTGTATGTTCGGGCCTCGGAACAAGTTTTAAAGGTTTGGAGCTGTGCAGAATGCTTGTTTGCATATGTGTCTGGAGCCCGAAGTGCACTCGTATCGAGGTCTTGAGGGGGAGTCGGAGTACCCCCCCTCCGACTAGACGCGGCCCTTTTGGGATGAATATGGCGCAAAATGTCGAGACCCGAGGCCACCCTAATGGGGAAAAGTGGCTTTAGGCCCCTTTTCCACGAGCTCCACGACCTTGTCGAGAAAGTCGGTATAGACCTCTTTTCCTCGATACCCCGGGTTTAGTCAAAAAATACGCCCTGGGAAACCCCTAACTTTTTTATCTGGAAGCCTGGGTTCCATCCGCCCCAAGGGATGGCGCCGGGGTTCAGGGACCCCTTTTTAAACATCTCCCCTTTTTTATATAATATACCGAGGTCAAGACAGATGAGTGGTGGGGGCGGGATATGGTCGACTGAAGTGAACCAAATTCAAACTGCGGAAACATACCGATCTTTTTGCGAACTTTTTTTCATTGATTTGGGCCCATCGACGACCCACGGGAGAAATTTTTTTTCAGATCATTTAAATTAAATTAAAGCTATTAAAAATTTTAGAAAAACCCCTAAAAATGAACTGCTGGTAAAATCCTTCGTAAAATTTCATGGTGCCAAAAAATCAGTCAAGCTAATATGGGTACCAGGCCCCCGGCACCCCCCGGGAAAACAGATGACAAATTAGCCTGGTCAACTGGCGATCGGGGCATACCTAGTTTTGTACAGATCTCAGGTGTTTTTTTTCTCTTTAAAAGCAAAAAAGCATCTCTGTGGCAAAGTGAGGACCAAACCACAAAAAAACAAAAAACACAAAACCACAATAGAAAAGTGGGACACGCCTACAGGAAAGCATGAAGGGGGAGGTGGGGGTTGGCCCGTCTTTTGGGTCATGCACCAGTTAACCCCCTCACTCCCCATATTTAAAGAACTTTCCCTCCACAGTGCCCAGAGTGCCACACCAACCTCACAATAAAACACACATAGTAAAAATTTTTCCAAAAATCATAAAATAGAATAAACACAAAAATTTTTTTAGAAAAAAAAACATTGAATTTACAAACCCGAAATCTTTTATACAATGATGAAAAAATCATCAGTAAGTAATCATTTTCTAAGGGAACAAAAAATTTATACCTTATATAGATTATAGAAAAATAGGATCCATTTGGGTTAATACCCTTGGGCCCCATGCCCCTGGGTTGATAGCCAAGAAAACCAACAAAGGAAGAAGAAAGCAGTGCACGGCACCCATGAGCTTCGTTCATACGTTTTTTTTCCCTGCTGCTCACTTTTTTTTACTTTTTTTTTCCACTTGTAAAACACCTTTTGTTTTTTTTACGGGTTAGGGGGGGGTCAGGGGCCAGAGCAAAGGAGTCCTTGAATTACAAAAAGAAAAAAACTTTTCCCTTTATGGGGAGCTTTGGGAATCAATACATAGTTTAAATATTATGGTTTTTTTTTTTTTTTTTTAAATAAATTTTTTTAAATAAAAAAATTCAAAAGGGATCAGGGGAAGGGAAACGAAAATTTTCCCCTTTTTTTTGGGGAAAATAAAAACTGAACGAAAGAGTTTTCGAAGCTTAAACTATGAAGTGGGCCCTTGGGGAGAAATCTTAACAAAAGCGATACAGGGAGCTTAAAAATTCCCACCCCCGCTCGGTCGATCCTGCAGGGGGTTTTTAAACTTAAATTTTAACAAAAACTTTACAAAACCCCACATCTTTTACCCCACACACACCTCTTTTACGCACCCCACCCCTTTACACACACCCCCCACACTTCACACACACACTTTTTACACACACACATTTACTTTGAAAAACCCCCACAACACACACATTACATTCACACAAAATTTTAAAAACACAAACACTTCCCTTTACATTTACTCACAAAAACATTTACATTTTAATTTTACTAAACCAAAAATTACACTTACACACAGAAACACTTACATTTACCCCACGCACCTACCTACTTTTAAATCCACACACCTACACTTACATTACTCAACACATTACCTTACCCAAAACACACAAACACCCATAAAAATCAGACGCCTTTACTGTCTCCCCGTACATGGTTCCTAACCCCCCTAGGGAGGGCGGCACCCTATCCCTGCTACCCATTTCAAATGGGTAAATCAAGGTCTAAGGGGACCCGGGTTTATTCTTTAGTGCGTGGATTTTGGGGACAAAAAATACAAAAAGTGATTCGAAAAGGGTTGGGGACACACTAAAAAATTTATGTAAAAAATAATGAAGAAAGACTTGAAAATCGGGTCAAAGGAGGAACCCCGGGGGGAAACTTTAGGAAAGGGTCTGACGCGCCCCTAAAGGGGAAATTTATTCGGTGAAAGGACTGTTTTATGCCTGTGTATAAGATAATAAAAATAGCAATAATAGTTATAATGATTACTTTTAATAAGGAAAAAATACAAAAATAGACCTAAGGGATAGGGGACAATGAAAATTTGATAATGATGATAATGAAAAATTTTATTAATGAAAGAACATTGAAAATAAAATAATAAAAAAAAATTGTAGTAGTAGACCTTGTAGTAATGATGAAAAAAAAGGTTTTGGAGGAAAAATGAAAAACTGTAACAATAAGACAGATGCGGGGAAAAAAATATTTTGAGAATTGTTTTAGTTATTTTTAAAAAAAGGGACTAATTAAGGGTAAAAAATTTTAACAATAGTGATAAGGGATAGAAAGGGAGTGATAGTGATAGAAATTTAGTAAGATTTATGTAATAGTGATGATAAATTAGGATTTTTAATTAGGAATGGAGAAAATGATAATAGTGCCCCGTGAAAATTTATGAAAAATAGTGGCGATAATAGCGATAATAGGATAATGAAATCGGTCATAAGGGTTTTAATAATACATAAAACGCGGGGAAATTGAACCCTTTCTCGGAACTTCGCAAAAAAAAAACTCAGTTAAACCCAAAATTAAAATTACGTTTAAAACTAAAAAATAAAACAATGGTAATAATGTTAAAGATAAATAGGAAAAACAACAAAAAAGGGGGAAAAACCAGGGACACAACCCGTACAAAAGCCAATCGCAAAACGTCATGGCGCAGTCGTTGAGGAAGGACCCCCCATGGGGGGGCCCCTGCGAAACCCCGGGGGTTTTTTGTGGGGCGTTGGGGGGGAAATTTTCGTTTTTCCCGCGGTGTCAGTTTTGTATGGAGAATGAGTCATCGAGAGCGACAGAGAGAAGAGGGGGCCGGGGGCCACCCCACCCACGGGAGCACGGGAAGGTCACAAAACCCGGGTACGGTCCCTTTGGTCCGTGTTTACGGGGGAAAAGGGAAAAGGGGCCCTTTCTGCGTCGCCCGGGAAACCCAAGGGTTTTAGTGTCTCTTTTTTCTTTTAAGCCGGCTCGAAGAGTAGTAAGAGGGGGGGGGGGCAGGGGGCTTCCCCAAAGGGCCAGGGAAGCAATGGAAGGAAAGGGGGTTTTGGATTCTGGGTTCGCCTGATCCCCGGGTTTTTTGGACTTTTTGCCCAAAGATCCCGCCCTTTTCGTGGTGACGAAGGGCTTTAAAAATTTGGCTGTTTATTTTTTTCCCTTTTAAAAAAAAACATTAAACTTTTTTCTAGAAAAAAACCTTTAAAAAAGGGTTTAATTTTTTCCCGGGGAGAAGCACAGGAATAGGGGGGGAGTGGAAAATTACCCATCTTGTAGAGCATATGAAAGAGTCATGAAAAAAATGGTACAGTCAAGGGTGGCCTCGTTTTTTGCAAAATGAAAAATACCCGCTAAAAATTCCCCACCCCCACGGATTTAAGGTGCATTCTCTGAAAAGTTGGCCACAAAGTACAAATTTGAAATTGGGGCCCACAGGGTGATAGGGAATAAAGGGAAAGGTGGGAAAGGTTGGGTTTTGGTTTTCCTGGTTTCACTGTTTATTTGGGGGTTTTGGGGACTTTGATTTGGAGGGTGTGGGCTCCAGAAAAACAAATACCCAACAGGCCCATTCGGGGGAAACCAAAAGCATTGCGGCATGAACCAAAAACCCTCCAAACCTGGGGAGGGTCTCCCCCGGGACCCCCAAACCCAGTTGCCCGATTTATTTTTCGCCCCTATTTTTTTATTTGAGTTTTTTTTTGCCTACACAGTTTCCCTTTAAGCATTAGAGAGTGCAACTTTCTTTTTGTTTTTATAGGGGCAGTTATTTTTTCTTGTAGATATATCCAGTGCATTACAATTTCACAATTTTAAATTTTATAATTGGCAACCTTTAAACCGATTCATTTTGCTTTTCGTTTCCGCCCCTTTCCACTCCCAAAGGTGTGAAAAACCATGGGCACAGTTTTTCCTTTGTTTTATTTGCCCCCCCCTTTCCCCCTCAAAGGGGACCCTAAGGGGTGGCCCCGTTTGTCTCCCCAAAAATGCTCTAGGGTTTTAAAAACCAAAAAATGAAGATTTTATACCCCGGGTTGGGGGGAAGAGGGCCCTTTTTTTTTTCCCTTCTCAAATAGCCCCCCCAACTCAAACTCTCCCAGTTCCCGAACCCCCGGCCCCTCCCTTTTGGGGAAAGACCCCTGAACAAGTAAATACTACCCCTCCTCAATGCCTACTAAAACCTTATCCACCCAAGTCAAAAATTCAAGCTCCAGGAGATATTCAACTTTACCTTGTCCCAAAACCTTCTTCATCAGTCACCCCCTTTCCTGTTTAATATTTTAAAATCCCTTTTTGTAACCCCCCCCCATAATACATCTTTAAAAATACTCCCTTTCCAAAAGCGTGTCCCTTTTAGCGCCCCCCTCTCCACCAAAAAAACTTAAATACTCTACTTTGCCCGGCCAAAAAAAGGACAAAATTTTTTTTGGGTTTTCCCCCCCCAAAACCCCTTTTTGAGAACACTCTTCTCTTCCAGTAATGTCTCCAAGATCCCAAAAAAAGCAAAAAATCTCTTCCCTAGCCATTCATTCTTTGTCTTTTCCAGTTACATCGGGAAAATATTATTAAAACCCCAAATGATCTCATGGGAACCAAATTCCGCAGGCCTCATCCAACCCTCAAAACTTTTACCGGCACTGTCTTTTTCCTCAGCAAACGCCCCAATTTTTAACAAAAATTGGTCAGCTGGGAAAAACATACTTTCCCGCTCTGTCACGGACTATGATGCAAATGTCAGTTCCCCCCCGCTACCCCCATTCCCCCTAAAGGTCACCCCAAGAACCCCACCAACATTGCCAAAATTACTTTCCGTAGACAGACATTTCCTAATTTAAATTTGGGGGAGAATCCCTCCCTTTTCCAACCATATGGGGCCTCCACCCCCTCAATGTAAAAATTTTTGGGGATTTAGGACATCCCGTCAAAGCCGATGCCCTCTATGTGCCCCAAAAATGGTCATAAAAAGATCAAACGCTTTTCACAGTCATGGAGATGTGCCCCTCTGTGGTGACCGCCAAAAATGTATTTTATAGGGGTTTCCTCACCACAAGCTTGAGTTTTAAGGGGGCAACTCTCGAAATTTAAAATTGGTCTCATTTGCGCGAAGCCCGCCCGGAGCATGTCACAAGGGGTTTTCCCCTTTTTCCCCACTCCAGTTTATGTGGGTTTCTTTGCCCCTTCCCCTACCCCAAAATGTTATTACACCTCTTTTAACCCATCCCTCCATATCTTACCTTTTCCCCACTTTTAACCTTTTACCTTCCTCAGTCAAAGGTTTTTGGGTATTCTAAATCCAAAACCCCAAAATTTAAAATGTAGGCCCCCAAAACCTTCCCTCTCCCTCCCTGCACTACCCGCAGCAGGGGGGGGCTAAAAGTTCCACCCCTTCTTTTCTCCCCCAAATCACCTCCACCTTTCCTTTTCCTCTATCCTCCCGGGGCACCAGTTTTTCCTGTTTCCCCCCCCTCATAAAAAGACCTTTGTCTCACTAAAAACCCCCAACCAACTCCTTTTCAGAAAAATATTTAAAAATATTCAAACCTATCTACTCGAGTCCCATTGACCCCTCCCCCCTGGATACAAAACCTGGATCCCTTAGGGCACAACTATGTCCTTCCCCAGATCCCCCTACCTCTTGATACCCCTCCTGAACAAAACCAAAAACCCCCCCTCATTCCCTTTTCTCACCCCCCACTCCCTTTCCCCTTCAAAATTTCCACATGTACTGTAACCATTAAACACTTATAGGTTAACTTTAAAATAAGCTCTCCTACATTAGAATATTTGGGAAATTTCCCTTCTCACAGACCTGACCTTAACAATCCTTTCTTCTTAAACCCATCCCTTATTTTGTCTTTCCCAAAAGAATTTTCTTAACATCATTTCCTTTTTACCCAAACTCCCGCTACCCCTTTATATTTATCCTCAGAAAAAAAACCTTTTTGATTTTGCCCCCTTTTTGCCAAGAAGTCCCTTTGCAGTTCCATGCATTTAGTTTTCTGTCCAGCTTTTTACAGCCCTCCTCGCTTCCCCCACCTATCCCCCCCACCCCCCCTTTCCCCGACCTCCCCAACCCATCAGACATCCTGCGGATTCCCACACTTTCTGCTTTGACAAAATGTTTTCCTTTCCCTTTGATTTCAGACATATCTTTTTTTATTTATGTAAACCCCCTTACAAACCCACATCAATCCTTGTCCCTCTTTAACCTTACAATATTAATCAGATAGGGACATGGCAAAAAGCACTAAACCCGCCGCCCCTCACTACCCTATACCGCACCTTCCCATAGGGCTACATGGGCCTTAGGGGGTCTATCACATTTATTTTTTTCTTAACCTTAAGCATTTAAAAGTGCAAAGGGCAATATTATATACAAGAAAAGGCTCTTTTTTCTGTCATTCGTCCCTTAAAAGGACATTTTACCTTTTACTATGGAAAATGAAATTTTACCCATTATTCCCATTAATTTCTATATATATATGTAAATTTATATATATAATATGTATTATATTTTTATATATTTGTATATATATATTATATATATATATATATATATATATATATATATATATATATATTTATACATTATATTTATATATTATATATGTGTGTGTGTGTGTGTGTGTGTGTGTGTATATATATATCGTACTTATATATATATTAACCCTCTGCCGATGGGTGGCATGTACATTCATGCCATGGTGCGCATGTCCCATTTTTCGGGGCATGTATGGCCATGCCATGAGTTTTTTTGTTACAATTATAGCAAAATAATATTTTTTTGACACTGAAAATGTGATTAAGTAGTTTTTAACTTTTTCTAATTTTTCCTATACTATACATTTCATAAATGCTTCTCGGGCTTCCGAGGTTAGCGTCTAAAAAATTAAGTCTGTTCTTAGTATTACGAAGAAAAGGCAAGGGATGTTGGTATTGGGCGTGAGCGGTCGCGCATGCTAGGGTGACGATATGAGCCCACGGCATCGGGGCCTGGGCCACTGTGAATACAACCCGGGAGAGAGGGCTTGCGCATCAGGAACTCACCTGTCGGCAAAGAGTTAATATATTTTATATTTATATATATTCTATCTATATACCTATATGAATGTATATATATATATATATAAATATATATAATATGTATAATTATATATAGAATATATATATAATATATAATATTTATATATATAATAAATATATATATTGTATATATATATTATTATATATATAAATATTATATATTATATATATATTCTATATATAATTATACATATTATATATATTTATATATATATATATATACATTCATATAGGTATATAGATAGAATATATATAAATATAAAATATATTAACTCTTTGCCGACAGGTGAGTTCCTGATGCGCAAGCCCTCTCTCCCGGGTTGTATTCACAGTGGCCCAGGCCCCGATGCCGTGGGCTCATATCGTCACCCTAGCATGCGCGACCGCTCACGCCCAATACCAACATCCCTTGCCTTTTCTTCGTAATACTAAGAACAGACTTAATTTTTTAGACGCTAACCTCGGAAGCCCGAGAAGCATTTATGAAATGTATAGTATAGGAAAAATTAGAAAAAGTTAAAAACTACTTAATCACATTTTCAGTGTCAAAAAAATATTATTTTGCTATAATTGTAACAAAAAAACTCATGGCATGGCCATACATGCCCCGAAAAATGGGACATGCGCACCATGGCATGAATGTACATGCCACCCATCGGCAGAGGGTTAATATATATATAAGTACGATATATATATACACACACACACACACACACACACACACATATATAATATATAAATATAATGTATAAATATATATATAATATATATATATATATATATATATATATATATAAATATAATATACAAATATATAAAAATATAATACATATTAATATATATAAATTTACATATATATATAGAAATATAATGGGAATAATGGGTATAATTTCAGTTTCCATAGTATAAGGTAAAATGTCCTTTTAATGGACAGAATGACAGAAAATAAGAGCCTTTTCTTGTATATATAATATTGTCTTTGCACTGTTAATGCTTAATGGTTAAGAGCAAAATAAATGTGATAGACATCTAAGGTCATGTAGCCCTATAGGAAGGTGCGGTATAGGGTAGTGAATGGCGGCTGAGTTAGTGCTTAGTTGCCATGTCAACTATCTAGATTAATATTGTAAAGGTTAAAGATGGACAAGGAGTTGATGTAGGGTTATGTAAGGGGGATTACATCAAGTGAAAGATATGTCTGCATCTAAGGAAGGAGAACAGGTTGTCAAAGCAGAAAGTGTGGGAATCCGCAAGGATGTCTGATAGGTTGGGAGGTCAGTGAAGGGAGGATAGGTGGGGGAAAGCAGAGGTATGGGCTGTACCAAAGCGTGGACAGGACAACTAAATGCATGGAACTGCAAGAGGGACATTACATTGGCAACATAGGGGCAGATCAGAAAGGTGTTTTCTGATGGATAAATATAAATGGTAGCTGGAGATTGGTATAGGATGATGTGTAAGAAAAGTCTCTTGGAGACAAATAATGGATGGGTTATAAGAAGAAAGGATATGATGAAGGTCAGGTCTGTGAGAACGGAAACTTCAAATATTCTAATGTAGGAGAGCTATACTTTAGTTAACCTATAAGTGATAATGGTTACAGTACATGTAGGAGAATTTGAAGTGGAAGGAGCTAGGGGGTGAGATAAGGAATGAGAGGGGGGAGTTGGTGTTGTATCAGGAGGGGTATCAAGAGGTAGAGGATCTGGGGAAGGACATAGTTGTGACATAAGGGATCCAGGTGTGTATCCAGGAGGGAGTGTCAATAGGACTCGAGTAGATAGGTTTGAATATCTTCAATAGTTTCTGTAAAGGAGTTGGTTAGGGAGTTTAGTGAGACAAAGGTCTTCTTATGAGGGGGGGGAACAGGAGACTGGTGTCTGAGGAGTAGAGGCAAAGGTAGGTGGAGGTGAGTTTGTGGTAGAGAAGAAGGGGTGGAACGTTTAGTCTGCCTGCTGCGGGTAGTGCAGGGAGGGAGAGGGGAAGGTGTTGGGGCTACAGTTGAGATTGGGGTGTTTGGATTTAGAATAGCAAAAGACTTTGACTGAGGAAGGTAGGAGGTAAAAGTAGGGAAGTAAGATATAGGAGGGATAGGTATAGAGGTGTAAGAACATCTTGGGTAGGAGAGGAAGGGGCAAAGCAAGCAACATCACTGGAGTAGGGAGTAAGGGAAAAACCTTGTTGACATGCATCCTGTCTGGCTTCGCGCAGAATGAGACCAAGTTTGAATCTGAGAGTTGCCACCTCAAACTCAAGCTTGTAGGTGAGGCAACCCCTATAAAATACATTATGGCGGTCACCACAGATGGCACATCTCCATGACTGTGCAAAGCAGTTTGATCGGTTATGACCAGGTTGGGCACATAGAGGGCATCAGGCTTTGACAGGATGTCCTAAATGCCAACAATTTTGACATTGACGGGGTGGAGGTCCATATGGTTGGACAAGGAGGGATTCTCCACCAATGTAAACATTATGGAAATGTCATGTCTACGGAAAGTAATTTTGGCAATGTTGGTGAGGTTCTTACGGTGACCTTTAGGAGGAATGGAGTAGCACTGTACTGACAGTGCATCATAGTCCGTGAGCAGAGCAGGCAAGTATGTTTTCTCCACAGTCTGACCAATTTTTGTTATAAATTGGGCAGTTTGCTGAGGAGAAAGAGACAGTGCCGGTACAAGTATTGAGGGTTGGATGAGGCTCTGCAGGAATAGGGTTGCCAGTGAGATCATTTAGGGTTAATAATAGTTTTCAGATGTAACTGTGACAAGACAAGAATGAATGGCTACGGAATGAGACTTTGCTTATTTGATCTTGGAGACATTACTGGAAGAGAAGAGTGTTCTCAGAGTAAGGGGCTGTGGGGGAAATCACAAAAAATTGGTCCTATTTGGCCGGGCTAAGTAGAGTATTTAAGTTATTTGTGGAGATGGGGGCGCTAGAAGGACACTGACGTGTGGAAGAGGGAGTAGTGTTGAAGGAGATAGTATTATGGAGAGGGGTACAATAAGGATGTGAAATAGTAATACAGGAAGATGGGGTGACTGATGAAGAAGGTTTTGGGAGCAGAGGTGAAGTTGAAATATCTCCTGGAGCTTGAATGTTGACTTGGGTGGATAAGGTATTAGTAGGCATTGAGGAGGGGGTAGTAGTTACATTGTTCAGAGTCATGACCAAAAGGAGAGCCTGGGGTCGGGGAACTGGGAGAGTTTGAGTTGGTGGGGCTATTTGATGAAAGGGCAAGCCTCATTGCCCCCAACAAGGGTATAAAATCTTCATTATTGGTCATGGTAAACCTAGAGCATGTTGGGGAGACAAACAGGCCACCCCTTAGGGTCCCCTTGAGGGGTAAGGGCTGCACAACTAAAACAGGAATACTGTGCCCATGGTTCTCACACCTTAGGGAGTGGAAGGGACGGAAACGAAAAAGCAAAATGAAGTCGAGTCAAAGGTTGCCAGATGATAATATGAAAGTTGTGCAAATTGTAATGCACTGGTATATATCTACAAGAAAATATAACTGCACTATAAAAATCAAAGAGAAAAGTTGCACTCTCTAATGCATTAAGTAATCTGTGTAGGCAAAAATAACATCAGAAATGAAAAAAAATAGGTCGCAAGAATAATATCGGCAACTGGGTGGTGGTCTGGGGAGACATCCCCAGGTTAGGAGGGTTTTTGGTTCATGCAGCAATGCTTTTGGATTTCCCAGGAATGACTGTGGATATTTGTTACTGAGAGCAACACACCCTCCAGAGTCAAAGTCCTAAACCCAGAGTATCATGTGAACCCAGAAATCCAAACCTAACCTTTCCTACCTTCCATTTATCCCTACTCACCCTGTGACCCGAATTTCATTAGTACTTTGTGCCAACTTACAGAGAATGCGACATTAAGATCCGTGGCTGTGTGACATGTAGCGGATATTTTCATCATTTTGCAGAAAATACGAGGCCACATTGACTGTACCAGTGTTGTTCATGACTCTTTCATATGCTCTACAAGATGGCTATGTCCACTCCCCCTTATACCTGTGCATTGCTCTCGGTAACATTAATCTTTTGAAAAGTTTTCTTCATAGAAACAAGATTGTAATGTTTTCAAAGGAAACAAATAAACAGCCAATTGTTAAAAGCATTCGTCACCACGAGAGACGCATCTCCGGACACAAGTCTCAAACCAGGGTATCAGGCGAACCAGAATCCATACCAGCCTTTCCTTCTATTGCTTCCTGGCAGTGGGCAAGCCCCCTGCCCCCCCCCCTCTTACTAGCTCTTCGAGCCGGCTTTCAGAGAACGAGACACTAAGACCTCTTGGTCTCCAGGGCGACGCAGAGGCACTTTCCTTCCGCTGTAAACACGGAGCCACGGCAGCCGTACCCGGGTTCGTGACCTTCCTGTGCTCTGTGAGGTGAGGGTGCCCAGTCCCCTCTATCTCTCTGTCGCTCTCGATGACATCATTCTCCATACAAAGCTGACACCGCGTTAAAATCGAAATTCCCTGCCCAACAGCGCACAAACTCACCGGCGTTTCGCAGGGCGACCCATGGCGGTCCTTCCCTCGAACGAGCTGCGCCCGAGTGAGCGCTTCGCGATTCGGCTTTTGTACGGCTTGTGCCCCTGGATCTCCCGTCTTTGTTGTTGTTTTTCCCTATAGTATCTTTAACATTATTACCATTGTTTTATTTTTCAGTTCAATCGTAATTTGAATTTAGGTTCAACGGAGTTGTTTGCGAAGTTCCGAGAGGATT
The DNA here is from genome assembly GCF_015228065.2 of Penaeus monodon. Taxonomy (NCBI): domain Eukaryota; kingdom Metazoa; phylum Arthropoda; class Malacostraca; order Decapoda; family Penaeidae; genus Penaeus; species Penaeus monodon. Next base: position 34,276,429 of record NC_051422.1, on the reverse strand, counting down.
CGAATCCGCGCGTTATTAGTGTATTATTAACACCATTATGACTGATTATCATTATCACTATTATCGCTATTATCGCCACTATTATCATCATTATCACTGTCACTATTATCATTATCTCCATTCACTAATTAATAATCACTAATCATCATCACTATTACTATAACTCTTACTAATTACTATCACTATCACTCTTACTATCATTATTTTTTATTATTATTATTATCACTGTTCTTACTATTAATAATATTATCATTATCATCATTATCATTGTCATTGTCGCTATCATTAGGTCTATTCTTGTATTTTATCATTATTATAGTAATCATTATAACTATTATTGCTATTTTTATTATCTTATACACAGGCATAATACAGTGACCTTACACCGAATAATTTCCTTGAGGAGCGCGTCATGACCCTTGCCTAAAGTTTCCTCGGGCTCTCCTCCTTAGACCCGAGTTTTCAAGTACTTTCTTCATTATTCTTTTGCAGTAGATGTTCTTAGTGTGATCCCCAACTTCTCGAATCACTTTTCGATATTATTTGTCACACATCCAGCGCACTAACGAATACCGGATCCACTTAGGACCTTGAGTTTACCTATTTGACTGGGTAGCATGGGAATAGGCTGCCGCCATCCGTATGGGGGATTAGGATCCATGTACAGGCGAGACAGTAGAAGGCGTCTGAGTGTTATGGTGTATGTGTGTGTGTGTGTAAGTGTAAGTGTGTGTGAGTAAATGTAAGTGTAGGTGTGTGTGAGTAAATGTAAGTGTAGGTGCGTGTGAGTAAATTGTGTGTGAATGTAAGTGTGTGTGTGTGTGTGTGTCAATGTAAGTGTGTGTGTGTAAAAGAGTGTGTGTGTGTAAGTGTGTGTGTGTGTAAAAGAGTGTGTGCGTAAAAGAGAGTGTGTGTGTGTAAAAGAGTGTGTGTGTGTATGTGTGTGTAAAAGTGAAGTTAACCCCATGCAGGATCGACCGAGCGGGCGTGGCAAGTTTCAAGCAGTCCCTGTATCTGCTTATGTTAGAGATTGCTCTCAGAGCCTACTTCATAGTTCTAAGCTTCGAAAGCTCTTTCGTTCAGTTATATTTTCCACAATAAAAAGGAAAGTTATCGTCCTTCCACTGATCCTTTAGATTATTTATTTAAAAACATTTATTTAAAAGAAAAAAAAAAGAAAACCATAATATTTATCTATGTATTGATTCAAATGCTCCGATAAAGGAAGAGTTCTTCTTCTTGTAATTCAAGGACATCCTTTGCTCTGGCCATGACTCCCCCCCTAACCCGTAAAAACACAAAAGGTGTTTAATACAAGTGGAAAAATAAAGTAAAAAAAAAGTGAGCAGCACGGAATAAAAACGTATGATAGCGAAGCTCATGGGTGCCGTGCACTGCTTCTTCTTCCTTTGTTGGATTCTTGGCTATCAACCAGCGGCATGTGGCCAAGGTTATTAAGCCAATGGATCCTATTCATTCTATCAATCTATATAAGGTCATAAAGTTTTGTCTCCCTTAAAAAAGCGATTACTTTACTTATTATTTTTTTATCATCTGATAAAAGATTTGATGTTATGAACTCCTTATTTTTTAATCTTAAATAATTTATTATATTTTGTCTGTGGTTATTGTATATCTGACATGCTGTTAATATATGGTCTATTGTCAGGATGGCATTGCATGTCTGGCATTGTGGAGGGTATTTCTTTTCTATGTAGGGAGTAAGGTGTGTCAATCTTGTAGCGTTGGCCCTAAGGCGGGCCAACACCACCTCCTCCCTTCTTTCTTTCCTGTGGGATGTGTCCACGGTCTATCTTAATCTG